>NW_013666233.1:463661-464555 GCF_000517525.1 Limulus polyphemus
TGAAAGGATGATGATATTCACCATCAAGTGCATTCAAACTTGAAAACGTCTGCTGATTTAATGAAGTTATGTTGTGATAAGAGATCTACTGAAGTCAGACAAGGTGTGATTGTATAATCCCAGGAAGACCAAAGGGAAGTCTCCTAAGTTGTCTTCTCCATGGGAAGGCCCATATAACATAGTGGATCGTCTCTCAGACGTGACTTTCCGAATAAAATGTGGTCGGCGAGGTAAGCCAAAGGTGGTGCATGCTAACGGGCTTGGGCATTATCATGGTCCAGAACATTTCAGTTGGAATGAAATGAACAACGAAACAAATGACTCTACTGAAGACGTATCACCTGAAAAAGCCACTGTTAAAGAAGAAACTCTACCCAATTTTGGGAGGGAAAACAAGTGAAGCCATTAATGAAGTTACTACCACTAATGTGACTACTACCGTTAATGGGTCATTTCCTGATGGAGCAGATGAGTCCCACGTGAAGCAGAAGCCAATGAGACAGAGACCAGTACGAAAAAATAAACGTCCTGTAAAATTCAGAGACTTTGTTGTATTTAAATTCTGTTCATTTAACTAAGTTATTGTTAATTATCTATTGGTTTAACGTAAGTGGCTAGTGTTTGGGACGAACAATACTAAGGAAGGGGCAGTGTTACGACAGCGGAAGTTACGTGACGTGCGTGATGAGTTTCTCGAATGATCAGGGAAGTCCGAGTGTGTTCGAGATGCCCTCTTCGTTAGTATATAAGCCTAGTGGAGAAAGCCAGCAGGGAATATTTAAATGAAGAGAGAGCAGTAGCTACTTTGAGTTCCGTGTAATTTATGATTCTGTTAGTTTTGAGCTATTGACCTGTAAAGTGTGTGTTTTGCATTGTCGAAAGTGAAATTATCCA
>NW_013666233.1:465068-469526 GCF_000517525.1 Limulus polyphemus
GTTGTATCACTGAAGATCCTCAGAAAGAATTTCTACCAAAAACAAACAAACAAGCAAATACGTAACAATATATTTTAGAGACAGATCCTCATGTATCTTCGACAAATCCTCACATATGTAATTTTACAATAGATATAAAGACAAATCCTCACGTGGATTTGCCAAGTTCTCATGTTTAACATTTTATGAATTATTCTTCCAACATCAGATTATTTCCAAATGTGAAGACAAGTGTGGGCTTTCCAATGAGAAGGATTTCTTTAATGGTAAGCTCAGTATTTGCAGTTCCAATTGTAATAATGGTAGAACTGTTAACTGATATGTTATGTACTTGTTTATATATAATTGAATTGCTGAATAACCTGATTTTAACAGGTAAATACGGATTTGACTAAGATACCTAAGGTGTTTTTAGAGAAATGTAGAGAAATTTTGGAAATGGGTGACATTACACGTGTATTTGTTTATATGAACCATGGGTGAAAGTATGACAGTAGTCGATCTTTGTGTTTAAAGAAGTATTTAATTCAAACTAGGTATCAAAATAAGCTTCGTTAGAATACTTAACAGACATTTAGTCGAATGGGAGTGATGTGTTATCTTTCTCAGTACAGATATCTGGTCGAATGGGCTTGCGATCCTTCGTCACCTTCAAATCCTTGTTTATTATCTTGCTGACTACCAGCCTCATTGCATTAACTTTTTATTTTTCGCTCCGAGGGCTATTTTTTGCAACTATAGCCTTCACTTTGCGTATGCGAGCGTTGATCTGGAATGACTTGTTACTGAGCCTGTTTCTGTTGTAAACGCCTTGTTGTACGGGTTATTTTTTTTGATTATTTCCTTAGAAAATACTGAAGGCACCACTCTTCGAAATATTGTGCCCCATTGCATCGTTTAACGAACTTTAGGAATAAATATTTTTTGGAAGACTTTTCGTGGTTATCCAGGCACAAGTCTACACGTAATGTCAATGAGTCTCTTGTTGAGACTTCGACGTGATCTAGGTGCTAAACATGCACAACGACTCGCATTTTCGGCAACCTTCCACTGCATTAACAAATACAAATCGTTCACACAAAGTCCATTTATACTGGCGGTGAGTACTAAGAGTAACTGAGAATGCATGGTGTTTTTTGTATTGCTATTTAAAGTAACTAAGGCAGCGCAACAACAGAATAACTTGGTATCTGCTGGGAATTGGAGAGAAGTGGAACGATTTCTTTTAACACATGTGGCTGTGGAAAAATTCAATGTACATTAATCTCAATAATATATATATATATATATCGTTTTGTTATGTCCCCTCCTCTAATGTAACATATTAATCTATACTGCGTTTTAATACAGGATTGTATTTTCGGCACATTAAATTATACAAACTTTTTCTAATGGTTGATAAATGAGTTTCTTTTTTGCCTCTCATATTAAAGGAATTTATATCAATACATAAGCTATAATTTTATTTGTACAATAAAGTATTTTTATTTCAAGCTAGCCCCCTAGTGGCACAGCGGTATGTCTGCGGACTTACAACGCTAGAATCCGGGTTTCGATACCCGTGGTGGGCAGAGCACAGATAGCCCATTGTGTAGCTTTGTGCTTAATTACAAACAAACATTTCAAGCTTCGTTTTGAAATGTAATTAAGAATATGTTGTTCGTTCATTACATGAAAGTGATTTATGATACAATAATGGACTTATCAGGAATGTTAAGGTAGATAAAACAAAAACTAAAACAAACCCTTATTGACCAAAAAAACAGAGACTCGTCAACATTGCTTAATGGGATTGAATACACAACTGAGGAGAAACTAGTTATATTGAACCTCATAACAGCGGATCTTAATCTGTGGTTCTGGTTCACTGGTGGTCCGCCAGTTCCCTTCAGATGGTCCGTAGAAAGGTTGCATAGTAACAGAAATGAAGTGGTAGTATAATATTTAGATTCCACTGTGGTCTGTTAAATAGAAAGACAAATCAGGTAGTCCGCGAACAAAACTATTGAGAAATACTGCCATATAATATGCGATCATAAGATAATAATAAATTTGGGTGGAGTTTAGTGTTGTTGAAACGATGTATCTCCAGTAAATTGCACAATGGACGTTAAGAAAGTAAATCGGTTTTAACTTATAATTTTAGTTTTTTAAAAAACTTTTGAATGATAGGAGTGCAGATTTATTATGTCTCTTGCCGGAGAGAAACACTTAGCTTTATCACAGTTGCTGCTATAGTAATATGCTGCTTTAGGACCTTGACCTGATGAAGTTTCAAATACAAAGGTCAAAACAGTCTCGAGTGTGCAGAGTAATGCCAGAATTTTATTCATGTCAATTTTATATTTCTTGTTACTAATAACGACGATCTCATGTTTTTATCCAAAGTGGTTGATCATTATTAAATTCCAAAGTTCCAAGAACTATACAGCACAAGACCGTCTACATCAAAGACTAGTAACCAGTTTTTTTTTTGGCTGAAATACTCCTAAACTGACATTAGACCATTCAAGTACTACACCTCTGTATTGCTGCTAATTATTCTAACAATACACCGACATTATCCATAGCATTGTTCATCCACCTATTTATTACCGCTAATAAGCCTAGCAATATACCAACATTAATTATAGTATTGTACACTCGCCTGTGTAACACCTCTGTATTATTACTAATATCAACATTTTATTAATTATTCCTCCAACATCAGATTCTTTCTAAATGTGAAGATAAGTGTGGGCTTTCCAATTAGAAGGATTTCTTTAATTATAAGCTCAGTATTTGCAGTTCCAATTGTAATAATGGTAGAGCTGTTAACTGATATGTTATGTACTTTTTTATATATGATTGAATTGCTGAATAGCCTGATTTTTCTTTTATGTTTCAAGCTGCACTGGCAATTTGTTGTTTTTCTCCATTATTCTTGTTCAATTTAGTTTTTTGTTGAACTGTCCTGAACTTAATTTTTGTAGGAACTTTTGGTTTTCCTGCTGGGCATCACTGTACCTGAATACAACACACAGCATTAGTCAGTGGCCTAATCACATATCATTAAGTCGTTACTGATATAAGAGGTTCCCAAATTTCAAATTCGATATCAAATTTAATACTTTTCATTATATATATATATATATATATACCCGTGGGGGATATGAATACCACTGACTGGGTGTGAGTAGCCTGGACTACCAGGAAAATGCAGAGTGAAAATATATGGCTTCAGAAATGGCTACAGGAACAGAATGCATTGTTGACTCACCTGTATAAAACTTCTGCATTACTGCTAATAAGCCTTTCAAAACACCAACATTATCCCTAGCATTGTCCTCTTGTCTATGTGCTTACGCACACATCTCTGTCTTCATATTTTACATATTAATTTCACTGCAGAAAAAAATAGTCTAAATGTGTTGCACTGACTGTAAAAAGACTGCAACCTTGGGCTGTAAATGTAACGAAAACCATTGTAGCCAGGCAACACAGAGGCTGGCAAGGTTACCAACTTAGGATTTTTTTTTTTTTGATAGTTAGATAGTTTACTTTTCTTAGTGTATTTGATTTATGTATAATGACTTATAACCTGAAAGAGCTCGTGCTGTCCTCCTACGACCTTCAACTTTCGTATATACCCGTGGGGGACATGCATACCACTGACTGGGTGTGAGTAGCCTGGACTACCAGGAAAATTCAGAGAGAAAATTTATGGCTTTAGAAATGGCTACAGGAACGGCATGCATGAAAGAAAATGAAAAATAAACCTCAAAATTCTCCACCTCCTTCAATAACCAGACCCTAGTTAGGTGTAGTGTGTAAGTGGTGGAATTATGAAACACTTAATTTTTTCCTTTCGCTCCGGTATATAAACTAAGTATTTTCATAGTTCTGTTTCTTAATTTTGTTCGTGATCTCGATTATTTCTCTTATTGCTGTCAACCCCAGCAGCCAAACGACAAGGAAGATGAAGTCCGTCCTGTTTTTAGTAACAGAACATTTTGTTTGTGTTAAATAAATAATTTTATGCTTCAACCTGCACTGGTATTTTGTTGTTTTCCTTTACTATCCTTGTTCAATTTAGTTTTTGTTGAACTGTCCTGAACCTAATTTTTGTAGGAACTTTTGGTTTTCCTGCTGGGCATCACTGTACCTGAATACAACACACAGCATCAGTCAGTGGCCTGATCACATATCATTAAGTCGTTATTGATATAAGAGGTTCCCAAATTTCATATTCCATATCAAATTTAATACTTTTCATTTCACATATTAGCTTCATCGAAGAACAAAGCTTAGGCTTTTAAAATACTTTTGTAGTTTAAAGCTTACGCTGGTAAGACATGTTATTTCATAAGTCTTTTCAGTTCTACGAAAGCGACAGCGAAAATATTTTCAATATTACAAAGCTTACGCTGGTAAGACATGTTATTTCATAAGTCTTTTCAGTTCTACGAAAGCGACAGC
>NW_013666233.1:470033-487955 GCF_000517525.1 Limulus polyphemus
TTTTCAATATTACAAAGCTTACGCTGGTAAGACATGTTATTTCATAAGTCTTTTCAGTTCTACGAAAGCGACAGCGAAAATATTTTCAATATTACAAAGCTTACGCTGGTAAGACATGTTATTTCATAAGTCTTTTCAGTTCTACGAAAGCGACAGCGAAAATATTTTCAATATTACAAAGCTTACGCTGGTAAGACATGTTATTTCATAAGTCTTTTCAGTTCTACGAAAGCGACAGCGAAAATATTTTCAATATTAAACTGGTTTGCGACTTGTTCTGTCAATCTTACAAATTGACAAACTGTAGATTAATCTTTCTAGACTGGTTTGGTTTGTTTGTTTTGAATTTCGTGCAAAGCTACACGAGGGTTATCTGCGCTAGCCGTCCCTAATTTAGTAGTGCAAGACTAGAGGGAAGGCAGCTAGTCATCACCACCAACCGCCAACTCTTGGGCTCCTCTTTTACCAACGAATAGTGGGATTGACTGTCACTTATAACGCCCCCACGGCTGAAAGGGCGAGCATGTTTGGTGGAGCGGGGATTCGAAACCGCTCCCCGCAGACTGCGAGTCGAGCGCCCTGACCAATTGGCAATGCCAGACCATCTTTCTAGAAGACAACATTAGATTATTACTTTAAACTTAAAAAGAGTGTTTTTTAATTGATCAGCAGTTCTAAATGTTTACCTAGGGCACTGAGAAGGCTCGTGGCACTATAATTTGATATTAAAACGGTTCCAATTTGATTTTAAGATCATTAAATTAACCGCTGTTTTCGAGGAATAGAGTGGGATTTCAAGTGATCCGAATTTGATATGTTTTCATCTTAAAAGTTAATGGCTGCACATACGGTCTCCAGAAGGAGCAGTAATAAAATCAGTCTGACAGTAAGTGCTACAGGGAGAAACAACTAGAGCTAAGTTAGCATAAGACTTGGACTGAATTTATCAGATTCTGAACTAGAACTCTCGAAACATTTACCGTTTTTACTATGTTAAAGATATATATTATAATAAGGACCGTTTCCACTTTAAAATTAAAAGGCCTAATATTTATTCTATCACAAAGAACCTTTCTTTCCTTGTCTTCACTGCTTCTAATTATTCGTTCTCTTCTACGTTTGCTCCCCAGTGGCACAGCGGTATGTCTGCGGACTTACAACGCTAAAATCCGGGTTTCGATACCCGTGGTGGGCAGAGCACAGATAGCCCATAGTGTAGCTTTGTGCTTAATTACAAACAAACAAACTTCTACGTTTATTAATTCCAGCTCTGTCTATTAACTCTTTAATTTTATATATTCTTATAGAGGATAATACCAATTTAGTTTAAAGGCAAATGTAATTGCTTGTTAAACCATTGAAAATTTTTAGTGGGCATAACTTCAAAAATGTGTCACAATCAGAATACAAATTATTTTCAAAATTTATCCCCCCCCCCTTCACATTAAATTTTTTCATTGATATCACCCTACAAATTTTGAAAAAAAATTATAATTTCTTTAAAATCCTCTAGGTCGTTATACACATCAGGGATATATGAACTTTTTCATTATTATTGCTTACTAGACAACCCGTGACCCGTTGGGTCACCCATTATTCAGAGGTTATGAAGAATTCGAGCTAATTTTAATATTGCACCGAAATGAAGGTTTATTTTGAGATAATTTAATTAAATATTTCAATCCATTCGTGTTATTCATAATTCAGTAAAATATATTTGATTGTTGATCGGGAGTAAAAGGAAAGACCATTTCATTTTTCAAAAAATTGAAGTCAGAGTTTTCAGGTATTGTGATGAATTAGTTCATTATGTTGTGTTCTTTCCTCTCAAACCTTCTACAAATAACAAACAGTAACACTTTATTTTTTCTTCGAACTACCTACTATAACCAAGGCACATTATTGAGAAATTCTTCAAGATCTTGTTTTTGTCATCTTACGCCTTTTAATGAAGATGGGAACATTGACAGGGAAATAGATTTCAAGAAGAAGTTTCGTAAAAAGCGCGAACGATAATGTGATGTAAAATTACTTATGCTAGAAATTTTCATAAAAGTGACCTGAAAAACGGCGCTAACTCGGTAAGCCGTGGCCCGATGAAGTTTCGTAAAGAGCGCGAACGGTAGTGTGATGTAAAATAACTCATGTTAGAAATTTTCATAAAAGTGACCCGAAAAAAGGCGCTAATTCGGTAACCCGTGGCCCGATTTTAACGAAACTTGTTTTATTCTGTTTCTATTCTCATTTCATTACAAATATGGCGCTATCGTGGGCCGTTTTTGCTGTATTTAATTACAGACAAGTAAACAAACAAACAATCACAGAGTTTTCGTAGTATATAGATGGAAGATAGATAGATGTATAAGATACTTTCGTAAGTCAGCACACCACCTAAATACTATATTCAATGGCGTGTTTGTTTCTAATTAATGCTTCACAAAGCAAAACAGCTTATGAAAATTACATTACAGTGTGTAATTCATTTTCAATTATCAACGCAATTGGCAAAAGTATTTTAATGTAACTATGGTTTACATATCACACACTGTACGTTACGTTAGCTTGTATGTTGTTTAATAATAAACATCTTAAAGTTGTTGCGCTTACATTGCCATCTTTTGACAAAATAGGGAAATAGATTTGAACGAAGAAGTTTCGTAAAGAGCGCGAACGGTAGTGTGATGTAAAATTACTCATGCTAGGAATTTTCATAAAAGTTACCTGAAAAACGGCGCTAACTCGGTAACCCGTGGCCCGCGCAGATAGCCCTTGTATAGCTTGGCGCGAAATTCAAAACAAACAAACCATCTGTGTAAAATTGAGTGTTACCATCAGCCACTTGCTGACTACATTTTTATGTGTAATTATCATATTCACTCCAACCTAGCTAACACAGCAAACAGTGAAATAATTATAAGATAAATAAATAAAAGAGATCTTAATGAAAGAGTTAGCGTAAAGGATCACCAAAACAATTTTAAGAATATTTCAAAAGACCCTGAAGCTGGACTGTTCTTCAGGAGCAAATAAAAAGTCTACAACTACATCATGAAAATACCGCCTCCTGCAGTCTCGCTTTAGAACTTGCTAACTTATCTATATCATATATCATCATCATCCTTGAAGTTTGTAGTACGAGAAGATCCAACCAGTGATAAACAGAAAAGTTTCAATCCAGTTTTTAGCTCTTGGAATAATTTTGAAAGTAATTAAACGCGAATTTTATAATAAGCATCTCAAGTAACATTGGATCCATTATAATTACCGAGTTTCGACACATCTGCAACACAGAAGTACAGAAGTGGAGCCTTGTGAAATTGCTTAAGTCATGCTGTTGAACTAGTACTCTGTACTTTAATTAATAGTTGTATATAGTATTTCAATGTAAATATTAGCCCTTTTAACTTAGAGTTACAGGTAAAAACAAAAAAAGCAATGCCTCCGCCAATAAAACACGATTAATTTATAAGAAATACGACAACAAACTTTAAGAAAAAAAGATGAGACAAGAAATTTAAAATAAATTAATTGTTCGTTTCTAATTGCAATCTAACAACAAAACACATGTACTGATTTATAACCGCTTGTGTTTTCTGTTTGTTTGAAGTTAAGCACAAAGCTACACAATAGACTATCTGTGCTCTGCCCACCACGGGTATCGAAACCCGGTTTCTAGCGTTGTAAGTCCGCAGATATACCGCTGTGCCACTAGGGGGCTATAACCGCTTCTTCTTGTACACGACAAGTACATGGTCTTTACTAAAGGAACTTAAAATATATAAACTCAATCGGATATTGGCCTTTATTTTTTGTACAAAAAGAACATTAAGCTAAGAAATTTCTTCTTTATTAGAAACTAGCGAAGGTACCCGGCTTCGCTCAGGTTATTTTTTAAAATAAATCCTTTATTGGGTTATTTTACATTATTAATACAAAAATAAAATGAATTGGAAATTACGTCTCACTTTAGGGTTTAGTTCCTTGTGCTGTGGGAGGTCTCAATATAACTACTTATGAACATCTTGTCTTGTTATTATACACAAAGCTACACGAAGGGCTATCTGTGCTCTGTCCACCACGGGTATCGAAACCCGGTTTCTAACACTATAAGTCTGCGGACATACCACTGTGCCACTGGGAGACGCATACGAACGGCGGTATTTCATATATTAGAAAACAAACAAAACAAAATGATAAACTTAATATAGTTAGGCTTGTCTATTAACTAAATACTTAACAGTAAATACTGTTTGAAGTGAATTGGTAATTACATAATTATTCATAAAAATAAAGATGCTTTTCGTACTAAGTTATTAATATAGACTATTCTTTACTATTTCTATAATTTATTTAATTCAGGCTTAGTTATTTTTCTATTGATTAATATTTACCATAAATATTTATGTACTTATGTCCAATCATTTATCCAACTCTTGTTTTTAATTCAAATCAACAAAATATTTTTAGACTGTTTTTTAATTGTTTTGGTTTATTACTTGTACGTATTTGTTCCGGAAGTGTATTAAAAAATTTCGCACCCACAAAATGCCAATGTCTAAGCCCTACTGTTGATCTTCTCCAAAGTAATTCATACAAACCCTTAACTACTCCCCGTGTGTTACCAGAATGGTCTAACCGCTTTACCACTATTCAATCTAATCAATGTACTTTTAAAAAACATCTCCTTACCCTTATTATATTTTTCTGCAGTATGGCTAATTGCATTTGTATAGAGTCAGTGGCTGCTCCCCAAGCAAACTAATCCACAGTATGATATCTTTAACTTATCTATCGACAAAAATCCTCTGACAGCTACAAATATGCGTACTAACGTTCGCATTATTTTAGTTAAATATAATATATGGGGCCTCCAATTTAAGCAGCTATCTATAGTGACTCCTAAGTAATTAACTTTATCTATTCTATTCACTTTGGAGCAATGTTGGGGATAGGATTGGGTGCAATTCTTTTCATGAATGCTGAGAGCTGCAGGAGCGAGAATGTCATATAATTTGTTTTTATAACATTAACTGATAGCGTGTTTATATCTAACCAGTGTTTAATGTTGTTAAGCTCTCGCTCTGTAGTACTGAGGGTCTCCTCCCAATTATCACCAGCACAAAGCAGAGCTGTATCGTCGGCAAACGCAATTAACCTTCCGTCCAGTGCTAAGTTGTATAGATCATTTATAAATATTATAAAAACTGTACCCTGAGGGACTGAATATTCTGAAGTAAACTGATCGCTGACAATGCCGTTTACTTTAACCATCTGAGGTCTACTCTGTAGGTAGCTTACCAATCTAGCATTTTTTTTCCTGTAAACTCCCAGTGGAGCATAGGGCCGTAACAACACCTCCCAACGGAAGTTGTTGTTGCAGTTACTTGTAGCAGGTTGGTTTTTACGGGGTGGAGGTGCTAGCCCCGCGCCCAACCCTCCTCCTTTCTCATCCTGGACTTGGGACCAGGCAAAGGCGGAGGTTGGCATGTTTGGTGTGACAGGGATTGAACCCGCGACCTTCAGATTACGAGTCGAGCGCCCTAACCACCTGGCCATGCCGGGCCTACCAATCTAGCATAACCCCTATAATTCCTATATTGTACAACTTAACTATCATATTAGGTTGGCATACTATAGATGTCTATGTCAGTGTTTGTATTCTGAACCTATTTTAGCATAAAAATATAACCTATTTACTTTTGTTGCTGAACAATATCACGTATAAGCCATTGTTGGAATACATTGTTATCAAAACGCACTGGCTTTTCTATGTATTAGAAGTTGTTATATAAGGAATCAGTTTTTTATAGGTGGTTTTTCACTAGCTTTCCTCATTGAAAAGATGCGCATGCACATGCGCGCACGCAAGTGCGTGTCTGTCTGTCTGTGATTTGTAATATAAGAAAACACTTCTTTTCTATGATGTTTTTCGTTAGCTTGCCTCATTAACAAGATGTGCATGCACGTGAATAAGATAAGTAATACCCAGGTGCACACCCTCAGGGTCCACTTAGTATGGGTGCAAAATTTCAGGTTTCTAGGCTCTTTTCTCTTGGAGTTATGGCGGTCACACACAGACCCACAGACACGCCCTTTTATTATTATAGATATGTAGCTCCCATAAATCAGAGAGATTTTTATGTGTAGATTTTGTTACATTACTTGTTTGAAGCAGTTCTTATAAAACTAGTGAAACACGGATTGAAATTAAAAAAATATATTATTATCTGCAAAGTAAAATTTCCTTTCTTTTTTTCTAGCTTTACTGTTGACATTACTTGATTGTTTCAAATTTCATGTCTATAATAACTAGCATCTTCAACGTTAGAATAATCGACATAATATCTAAATTTAAGGACCTCAGTTGATGAATGAAAAAGTGTTTTAATCTATTCCAATATTTTCGATTATTTATTGTACAAAAATATTAAAAATCATACACATGTTTTAAAACACTTATTCCTGAAATAATATATTTATTTTTGTACAACATTTCGTCTCAGACATTAGGTTTATGATATTAGCTCTCTCTAGTTTTGAATTAAAATAACTTAACACACATAATAGCGATCCTGGTGTTTTATTAGTATTAGGTTTTTATTCTTTGGTTCTTAATGCTTCCAAGTTTTCTTCTTTTGTTTGAGTTTTTATCTATATTCAATACTTTAATATTTTTTAAAATCTACTTGGTATTCTCTTCAATCATATATAGACATATAGATTATAATTATATTATGTATATGGTAAACAGTTTAACTTGCTATAATGAATATGATTGGGTAAGTCGATTTTGATTATAAAGTATCTCAAGAATTGTTTAACTTGCTATAGCGACTAACATTGTATAGAGAGATTTTGATTGTTTAACTTCTCATAGTGACTAACATGGTATACATTGATACTGAATATAATATATATGATGACTTGTTAAAATTGTCATAGTGACTCATATGGTACACAATGATACTAACAGTAATGCATGTAATCAGCTGTTTAACTTATCAATTGGCTAACATGGTATACAATGATACTGACTGTAACATATGTGATCAGTTGTTTAATTTGCTATGGTGATTAACATGGTATGCATTGATACTGAATGTAATTTATATGATGAGTTGTTTAACTTACCATGGTGACTAACATGGTATACATTGATACTGTAATATATATATATGATGTCTTGTTTAACTTCTCATTGTGACTAACATTGTATACATTGATAGTGAATGTAATGTATATGATGAGTTGTTTAACTTCTCATTGTGACTAACATTGTATACATTGATACTGTATGTAATGTATATGATGAGTTATATAGCTTGTCAGGATGACTAACATCGTACACATTGATACTGAATGTCATTTATATGATGAGTTGTTTATCTTGTCATGATGACTAGCATGGTATACATTGAAACTAACTGTAATGAATGATTAGTTGTTTAACTTGTCATGGTGACTAACATGGTACACCTTGAAACTGACTGTAATGTAAATGATGAATTGTTCAATTTCTTATGATGACTAACATGGTACACAATAATACTGGCTGTAATGTATGTGGTGAGTTGTTTATCTTGTCATGGTGACTAGCATGGTATACATTGATATTGACTGTAATGTATACGATGAGTTGTTTAACTTCTTATGGTGACTAATATTGTATACATTGATACTGAATGTAAGGTATATGATGAGTTGTTTAATTTGCCATGGTGACTAACATCATATACCTTGATAATGATTATAATGTTTACGATGCGTTGTTTAGCTTGTCAAGTGGCTAACATAGTACACAATGATACTCACTGTGTAGTATATGATGAGCTGTCTAACTTTTCATAGTGACTAACATTGTAAACATTGATACTGACTGTAATGTATATGAAGAGTTGTATAACTTGTTATAGTAGATAACATGGTACACAATGATACTGACTGTAAAGTATAGGGATGAGCTGTTTAACTTCTCATTGTGACTAACATTGTATACATTGATACTGTATGTAATGTATATGATGAGTTATTTAGCTTCTCAGGATGACTAACATTGTATACATTGATACTGAATGTAATGTATAAGATGAGTTGTTCAGCCTCTGATGGTGACTAACAAAGTGCACATTGATACAAACTGAAGTGCATATGAGTAGTGTTTAACTTCTCTTGATGACTAACATGGTGCATATTGATACTGACGGTAATATATATATATATATAATGAATTGTTTAACTTGTCAAGTAGCTAACATGGTACACATTGATACTGACTGTAATGCGTATGAAGAGTTGTTTAACTTGTCTTGGTGTCTAACGAGGTATACATTGATAGAGACTGTAATGTAAATGATGAGTTGTTTAACTTCTCATAGTGACTAACATGGTACACGCTGATACTAACTGTAATTTATATGATGAGTTTTTAAATTGTTATGGCGATTAACATGGTATACATTGTGTAACGAATTTATTGTAATATATTTATTTGAGTATCAATGTTTGTTTGGATTGATTTTATATTTAAAACATGCGTAGCTTATAGTGTTAAATATGTATTGCAAAACTCCCGCCTATTCTCCAAAGTTGTAGAAGATTCTCGAGAGTTAGAATGAAAAGTATATGTGTGTACGTAAACGCTTTAATTTGCATTGTTACGTAACCTGAATTTTCTAGAAAATCTTCCCACGCCTATAAATATAACCAACGCGACGCACCAAGAGAGTGTCTATTAGTAGTTCGCTATAATCAGTGTGCTATAAACTTCGAAAGCTATTACGGTGATTTTTATAACGCTTATCAATCGCAAAACTTAAGATATTTGATCAGGAATATTTATGAATTTCGAACATTACAAATCGTTTAACTTCAGTGGATTCACATCGGACATTAGTATTTTTACGAAGACATCATATAAATTCAACGGTGTAAAACTCAGCGTGTGTGCTAAAGGACAAAGCTAGCTAGCTTTCCATTAAGTGAAATATATCTCCGTCAACTCGTAATGGGCTCGGCATAGCAAGGTGGTTAGGGCGTTCGACTCGCAATCTGCGGGTCGCGGGTTCGAATCCCTGTCACACCAAACATGCTCGCCCTTTCAGCCGTGGGGGGCTTTATAATGTGACGGTCAATCCCACTATTCGTCGGTAAAATAGTAGCCCAAGAGTTGGTGGTGGGTGGTGATGACTAGCTGCCTTCCCTCTAGTCTTACACTACTAAATTAGAGACGGCTAGCGCAGATAAACCTCGTGTAGCTTTGCGTGAAATTCAAAACAAACAACTCGTAATCAACTCGCTCATGTTAACCCTCGATAAGATATCAAGAAAGTTCCAGATTAGAAAGAAGACTTTATATTGTTTGTAAAATTGTGAAACCTTTGTTTATAAATCTTTGTTTATAATAACTATTTGTAATAATTGTTATTGTAAATTGTACTGTCGTGTATATATTAAAACGTATTTGTGTTAAAAACGAAAATGGTGTATATCAATCTTGTTGGCAAATATCATAAACTGCCTATATATCGGCATTTATTTAAATACTAAACCAAAGTGCAATTTAATTACTAAATTTAAATTATCAGTTAACTCAATTTCAGACCGTTTGAAATTCTAATACGTAACAATTGATACTAACTGTAATGTATGGGATCAGTTGTTTAACTTGTCATGGTGGCTAATATGGTACACAATGATACTAACTGTAATGTATGTTGTTTAATTTCCTATGGTGACTAGCATGGTACACATTGATACTGAAGGTAATGTATATGATGAGTTGTTTAAATTGTCATGGTGACTAACATGGTATACATTGATACTGAAGGTAATGTATCTGAAGAGTTGTTTAACTTGTCATGGTGTCTAACATAATATACAGTGATACTGACTGTAATGTATGAGTTGTTTAACTTGTCATGGTTACTAACATGATACACATTCATACTGAATGTAATGTATATGATATATGATGATTTGTTTAACTTGTTATGGTAGCTAACATGGTACACATCGATACTGACTGTAATGCATATGATGAGTTGTTTAGCTTGTGATGGTGAGTAACATGCTACACTTTGATATCGACTGTAATGTATATGATGAGTTGTTTTAACTTGTCATGATGATTAAAATGGTATACTTTGATACTGCATTTAATATATATGATGACCTGCTTAACTTCCTATATGATCTAACATTGTACAGTAGATGACAAATTGTTTAAGTTGTTACAATGACAAAGATCTTATAGGTAGTTTTTGATCGTAATGTATGTGGTGATTTATTTAACTTGCTATGATGACTAACATTGTACATGAGATTTTGATTGTGACGTGAAGGAGACAAGAAATATGTGTTATAATTAGTGTAACTATTAGACAGTTGGTCCGGTGTATAATATTCAATAATATATTTAGTGAAATGTCATAATATTATTCACACACCTAAATTAATGTAGGTTACTATATAACGAGTGAGAATACTCAAGATCCCCAGAAATCTTATTTACGCATCATCATAATAACAGGCGTAACTGTAATTCTGTGGTACGCTGACCCAAGCTGTGCTAATGAGCCTTGAACAGACAAAACTGTAGTTCCCATCAGAGGGTGCTGCCAGTCGAGGAATTCGTTAGCTCTCTATGTCACAAATGATTTGTTTTGTTTTTTAGTTATGCACAAAGCTACACAAGGGCTATCTGTGCTCTGCCCACCACGAGTATCGAAACCCGGTTTCTAGCGTTGTTAAGTCCGCAGACTGGAAGGCTTCACAAATGATAATTTCGTTTTTACCTTTGATGAGAAAATAAAGAAAACCCACCATGTATATGTATCGTCATTAATCAGGTGTTCCGCTATATAATATCGAATAATAGCTTAGGCGTAATGCCATAATATTATTCACACACTTAGATTAAATATACTGAGTTAAAAAAAAACAAAAAATCTTATATTATTGGATAGATTCTGATTGTAATGTATCTGACGAGTTGTTTACCTTACTTTGATGATTAATATTTTATAGGTGGATTTTGATTTTAATGTATATGATGAATGAGCTGTATATAAATTGTTAATTATATTGGTTCACCGATAGTAGGTTAGTAGTAAGTCATATATCAGTAAAACGACTTTTTCTGTATTGGTCTGTTAGAATACCATGTCTTATTTCTTCCATCTTTTGATTTTTCTTTTTCAAATTTACCAACTGATAGATTATTTTTCTGTTACTTCTTATGTTTTTGTATTATATTTTTTCATCCAAGAAATACAATGAGTCAAATAAAAAACTTCTTCATGGCCTGCACGTGTACTAAATTATGTATAAGACTATTCAATCTGATCGAAACGGTTGAATATTTACTCCAAGGCTTGGTGAACACTGGATATCACATTGAAGATACTGTAACTTGTAGTTGCAAACTTCATGCAATAGGAGCCCTGTTTATTATTTAAATTGTTAAGTATCATTTATAGTGACTTTTTAACATGCCTTTTTATTCTCTATTGTTGTAAGCTGTACATCAATATGTCTAAATGTGAATTTTAACATCAGCCACCTTCTGTTTGTTTGTTTTGGATTTCGCGCAAAGCTACACGAGGGCTATCTGCGCTAGCCGTTCCTAATTTGTGATGTCAGAGCCCTCTCTGATTCCAGGTAAAACAACCCTATTTTTGAATCATAAAAAAGTAAAGAAATTTCTCACCAAGGAAAACAAACGACTCTGATTGTGCTGCATCTCGTAATTAACACGTCTACAATTCACAGTTGCTTTATACTGGACTTGAATTTAAAATGGTCTAAGTTGTCTTTATAAAGTTCCATTTACTTTATGAATTCATAACATTTTTTTCTATAATGCTAAATATTTTCATCATTACTTGATATGCGGAGGTTATATCCAGAATAATGAACCTCATTTTTCTCTGCTATTTATTGAAAAATGCACGTGGGTTGGTCCAGTGATAGAGCTTTGGATTTTGGATCTGGCAAGCAGAGTTTAACTCCGTATGATACAACAAAATTTTCCCCACATTGGAAGCTGTGGATGCGTTATAAGAGTGACAGTCAACCACTTAGCATGGATGTTTTAGTGGTAGTGTGCTGCTTACTGGTTCTTTCCTCTGATAAGTACTCCAAGTTAGAAATAGCGGCGAATAGTTTTATTAGCTTTGCCATAAATAGAAAAAAAAATCCTAAATTTAGTCAAAAGCATTATTGAGTAGGTGCAGCTAAAACTGAGCCAATGGATAAAATGTGAAGTTTTATATGTGACATATTTAACTTTCTTTTGAAGGTGTTCTTAGTCCGGAACCAATTAGTTCTTTAATGTACGTTTCGATGTACTGATATTGAAAACAATGCGATTTCAGTAACCCGAGTTATCTTTAATGTATTTTATTAAACTGTGTTGAAAACGTACAGATACGAACATTGTGATTAATTACTATAATGCGATATATTTCAAGTGAATATTTTCCAGACGCTAATTGCTGCCCTTAAATTGTCTTATGCCATAAATAAGTATTTCAATTTCACGAATTTTATTTCTTTAGTACACAGTTTTATTGTCATTGAAGAAATGATGAAGCTGTGTTTGATTATAATTATACTATTTCTTAACGTCCAAACTAAATGTTATGAATTCCTTTAATAGAGAGTTTATTCTTTCAGAAAGATTTGTTTGTTTGGAGTTAAGCACAAAGCTACACAGTGGGCTATCTGTACTCTGCCCACCACGGGTATCGAAACCCAGTTTCTTGCACTGTAACTCCGCAGACATACCGCTGTGCCATTGGGGGGCTTTCCAGAAAGAAATGCGAAGAGTTTTATATATCGAAAGTTATATGAACTAAGGTTTAAAATTAAACTAAAGAATTTAATATTTTTTATGTGTTTGTTTGAGAGCAAAACCACAATGGGCTATTTGTTGTGTCCACCGCGGGGAATCGAACCCCGCATTTTATCTTTGTAAGTCCATAGACTTACCGCCATCCCCCCAAAGGGCTAATGTTTTTTTTTTATTGGACATACTTGAATAAAATAATGACAAAATATTTTTATAAAAGTAAAATCAACCATTGGTGGTTGTAAACCAGTCAACTCAGTGGGCCTTTGGGTATTCTGTGAAGACCATGATATTCGGGGAAAATTTGTTTACACCAACTGATTTATTGATTGAACATTGTTCTTAGGACCTGTTTGTTACTTAGAAAAATTGATAATTCATTAAATGTTTTAAAATGTTTTTACAATATTATGATGTGTCAACTTCTTCTTTTCGGTAATAATTTGTTATTGGATCTCTAACCAAAAGTGAAAGCTTTAGAAAAGTTAAAGAAAACAACAAACAAACACAAGAATAAATAGAAAACAAAACCACTCTTTATTATACATTTTGTTACATACTTTATAATTACAAAACTACACGATTGAGAAAAATCATACTACATTAATAATTATTTAATGTTTATTCAGGCATTTTCTTACTTTTTTTTGTCTTTAGAAATTTTTTTAGCATCACTCCTCCAGATTGATATGTTTTTCTTTCAATTGGGCTTCTAGTTTCTCCATTTCTATTTACATACATACAAAGCTCAAATGCTAATACTACGGATTTGTTTTATTTAAACATAAACAGACTTTAGTTATATCAGCCTCCTCCTCCCCTCACAGCTGATCCTTTCCTCTCCTCTTTTTGAAGTTAATATGTTGAAGTAATTTGTTAGACTTTTTGCGTTTTTGGTTTAATACACCTGTTTATATTTACGCTATTTTAGTTTTTACGCGCATAGAAAATTGGAAGGGCAAGAAAACAAAAAACATATACAAAATTATCTTTATTTTTCGTAAGCAAATTTTATATATAATACAGTAAATTACAAAAGTCAAATGAATGAATTATGCCATAACTAAGTGAGATTAATGTTACATTGTTTTTTTTCACTTTGTTTGTATTTTCTATTTAAAAGTATATGGTTGATTTTTAAAATTGTAACAAATTGAGCTGAGTTAGCTCTCCCAAACCCAGATGCAGAAAAACTGCTATGTAAATAATTTTAAAATCAGCCTCCTCCTCCCCTCAGAATTGATCCGTTCCTCTCCTACAAAAGTTATGTAAAAATACTTCAATAATGTGTAAGGTCTACTTTCTGTTTGTTCTCCAACTCCACTTTATGGGTATTGTATACTTCATACTGTTGTTTCTGTTTAATATCCTCTTCAATGTGAATGATTGATCTGAACAATTAATTTTTTATTTTGTTTACATATTACTTGTCTTTCTTTTTTTATACATGTGAACTCTTTAAATCTCCAGTTAACGCTCTTGTTCCTATTTTAATTATGGACTAAAGATAAATGTTACTTTTAAGCTCTTCAATGAGCAACATCAATTTCCACAAACAACCATTTAAGTAACTTAAACGTTAAAAAAGCTTACGGCGACAGATAAACAAACATTAATGTAACTTAAGTTTTACTCCCTTTTTTCATGATTGAAATTAGATACAGTTTTTCCTTTAATTTTTTACTAACTTGAATTTAAAACGGACAGCAAAAAAAAAATCCACCAAATTATTCGTTTCTTTTATTACTTGTTTTTATAATTCTAATGCAACTTTATTTGTTTTTGCTATTCGTTTTGACAACTTCTTAAAGTTTATGTATTTAGCTTTATTTTGATACACAATATAGTTGTATCTCGGATATTTTTACTGAATTTCCTTATCCATTGAGATAGCTTATAAAAATATCTTTGATTAATACGAAAAATAAAATCTATAAATCCGTGTATTGCATCCGTGTTCTGTATCCATGAGCAAGAGGGGAGTCAGTTGAAGATATAATCTAAATATTTACCACTGTTTAAGGTTTTACTAATCGACTTATTGAAAAAGCAACTATACTTTTGACAAATGAAAATTTGGCTCCGCTAAGTGTATTGTAAACTGTTTTAGCGCTCAAAACTGGAACCTTATAAAGCAATTATAAACTAAAAATGTGACAACCATGTACCGAAACTATCGTTACTAATCCACCTTAATAAGCAAGTACACCAATCAGTACTCATCCTCAAAATCTTCAAAATTATTATTTTTATTAATGACAAAAGGAAAGTATAATTTAAAGAATATAAGTATAGTATCAGGAGACATTTATCTATAAATTCACTTTTGAAGAAAGATTTAATCTGCGAAACAACTATCCTTAGACTGAAAATCGTCAGAGTGTATACATACATATAACCATATGTTCTTCTAGTCTATTAAAATATCGACAAAATGCCACTTTTGGGCATCATTGCGTCAAATGTCTCAAACTTTGCAAAATCTGACCGAAATATTTGATCAAAGAAAATGAAACTGCACATTTAATTATCGAAACAAGTATTCATAATTTTCCTATCAAAAATAAAATTATATCAACATTTTTTTTATCCAAAATAAGTGCTTTATATATTACGAAACAGTTTACTTATGCCAGATTCAGTTGGTATTTGTAATACTAAAAATAAATTTTATAGATATAAGTCAAACTTGTAAATCCATACTCGTTCCAATCACAGAAATAATATTTCCTACATGTAAATATGATACAGATCATTAACTTACCTTGACACAAATACGTTTCCTGTTTGCTAACGCAGATGGTGTATTAGTATTATTGACAAAGGTGCAAAGTAAAACTCACAGTATAGTTGTATAAACATTTACAGAATATTTTACTAAATTTCATGCTACTTGTTTTAGAGTTTTAAAGCGCGAAATTTAGCTCCGATTTAAAGGATTATTTCGATTATAAAACCAAATGTGCCAGTACACATTGTGTTACTTCTATAAACCAGTGAGATACGAAACAAGTGTATACTATCAAATTAAATCCAAGTGTTCAAGTCTTTTCCAGACTGCCTTTTTTTCAATTATTATTTAAACAATATGACAAATACCTTAACACTGATATAAAGCGTTCCATTATTATCACACATCGAAACCATTTACAATGTGTCATTTCCTAAGTATCGACATAATACTCGTTTTATTAAGAATATTTCTAGCCTAATACACAAAGAGTTTTGTCATCTACTACCGTACTTGATCAAAAGTGTATTTAACATAATGGACATTTTCAACAGCTAAAAGATCATATCCACTACTGAAGAAAAGTTACCTTATAAGCTACGAAAAAAAACAACTTTTACTTAGGTTTCTTTTCTTTTGGTGTTAAATGCTTATTTTGGTATGTTATCATTAATTATAAGCGTGGCTTCCATAAGTTATTTTTTGGGGATTTCGAATATTCTCGTAATATTAAATTGGTTAAAGTTAGCCAATTCCATCATTAATCTGCTATTAATATATAACGAACCATAAATGTCACCTATTGCAAAACGTCCCAGATGTAAAGCAACATAAAATCAGCACATCTTTTACCCAAACAATATTAAAAATTCAGATGAAACGCTACTAAATGATATAGTGCTAAGAAATATTGTTAACAGTCACACTGATATTCGATTCGTCAAGTATCATAAACAGAATAACATTAATGTCATATATTTCGTAATGTATAGCAACAGCAAATAAAATAATGTTACATAAGTAGCTTACTTCTAAAAAAGCTGACAGTTAAGAAGACTGATACCTAAATCAGTTCTTGTACTTAAGAGTAACACAAATATGCAATGATCAACTATTTATTTTATCAGTTCCATTCCTCAGAGTTAGGTGTTAACGAATGACTCCAAAAATAGACATTTATAGTTGAATTACACAAGTTTTCAGTTACGTGAGTATACAGGTGACGAAATCTTAGGTAATCAAACTATAAAGTTAAATACGATCATGTTTCCTATTCTAATGACATATATATATAATTTTCTCGTACAGCGTTTATTTATTACACAAGTGTATTTATCCCTCATACCATCATTCTACTTTCTTATCTATTATAGTGTTGAATGTTAAGTTCTGGAATTAACTAAATTCCCCGTCATAACGTGTACTTTATTTACATTTAAGCTTTTGATCTATAATATTTACAAGTAAAATAATTCAATACTTTTTTGGTAAAAGCAAAATCTTAAAAAAAAATTCTAGCGATGCATTTTATGCAAACAATAATCAAAATCCACCAAGTTTTGTGTGTTGTAAAAACATCTGCTGTTTTGTTTTGTTTTTCAGAACCAGCATTAAGTCACGTAAAAATTCATATATGGTCAACAGTACAACGTAGTGTTATTGTTAATACATGGTAATCTCTGATACACCTAAAAATAAAACTAGTTATGATGGACAATGAAAACAATGTTGGTATAGAAACAACATGGTGTTATTGTTAGTACATGGTAAGCTCTGGTACGAAACTAGTCACGTTGAACAATGAAAAGAATGTTAACATAAAAATAGAAGAAACTAAACAAAATAAAACATTGCAATCCTATTCATAACCAAAACCGTTTGCGAAATACGACAAGACATCAACACAGAATATTTTCATGTTCATAACCACTGCTATAACCAAGCTGTTGTAAACATCCTTTTTACTCTTGGAGCTATAAAACAGTTAACACAACACGAAAGTTGTTAGCTGTTTAAAACTAATTACAATATGACGTAGAATTTACAAATAGGGGCGTAAAATACGTTGATGGGGTAAAAACAGGACATATCTGATATGTAGAGATAAAAGATTGTTACCGATGTAAAAATAGCTTGAAATGACACTGCATGAAAACAAGATGTAAAAACGTATAATATGTTAACAACCGCTGATAATAGAAGTAAAAAAGTAGGTGGTATAGAGCTGAAACTGACGCAAGAACATGGAACGTATATTAAGCTTGATAAAAGAGTTAGCACAAAGGACCACATATAAAGTGTAATAGACTTAAAATAAGACCCAAAACTCGAGCGCTTTCGA
>NW_013666233.1:488085-498008 GCF_000517525.1 Limulus polyphemus
CTTTCGAATAGTTGACCGTTCTTCTTCAGAAGAACAAAGAGAGAATATGAAAACTAAAGATCTAATGTTGTAATCCTACAAATACGGGAAAAGAAAGTTACTCTGCTGGTAAACAAAAAATAAAACGTCAGAAGCAAGAGTAAAATATGGTGTTGAATAAATAGCTCATAGGGCATGTTTTTGATGGAGACACCGTGTATAAACGAAATAGTATAAAATACGCAGCTACAAAACGTAAAATATACGTAAACGTAAAAGTTTAGATATATAAAAAGTTATAATGTTATAAACTACAAGAAAGTTTTTTGACAAAATATCGTGATGAAAATGAGACACCGGATACAAGTGGTACGAAAAAGTAGAAACTTAACTATTGGTATGAAATGATAGATTAGGAATAAAATATTACATGTTTGAATTGAATTAACAGACATGAAATAGGAGAATAGTTTTGGTGTAAAAACTGTTGAAACGACATGGATGATATACTACACCGCTGATCCAGAACGTTAAGAAAATCTACAAAATACTGCGATGAAAACATCAGAAGAGGCGCGAAAAGAACATTATTATAAAAAGTACAATTACAAGGCACACGAAAATTACAAAATTAGTGGAGAAAAAGCACGGATATAACTAGCGTGGAAAGTGTAATGTTGTTAAACGGAAACTTAGAATATACAGTGTTGGTATAATTAGTTTACTTAAAATAAGAACGGAAAGTAACATAAAAACAAAAGGCACAAGGAAACTTAGAATGTTGGTTTAAACAACCTAAAAATCTAAAACCTAAAAGGACCATACGTTTAATACAATAACTATTCTTCGCTTTTTAAATCTCAAAATAAAAATCCTGACTTGTCGATTTACCCGTCAACGATTAGTGCGGACCGCTACTGTTATTTTCTATAATTGCAAATAATTACTTTAAATATTTAAGTGTAATGAAATTAAAAAGACAATTATATATTAACTAGGTAAGTTATATTGGTTGAAATCACAGGATTCCAATAGTAAACTTAGGAAGTTATATTTCATGTACAATATCGATCATTTGAATGTTCTTTTACAATCTAAGAAGTCAGCTCTAAGACACAGTAGTTACATATTGATGTATTTTAATTTAGGTAATGATTTGATTTATACACAATTATAATAATACGAAACCTTTATAATCATAATATAATCTTTATTTCTGTTGCGTAAACATTTTTGGAAAAGTTTTACTCATATATTTGACAACAAATTTATAGAAGATTTTTCTGAATAATAATAATAATCCCTGTTGACTCCCACTGGAGCATAGGGCCCAAACAACAACTCGCCGACGGAAGTTGTTGTTGCAGCAATTTTTTAGCAAGTTGGTTTTTACGGGGCGGAGTTGGTAGCCTCGCCCCCAACCCTCCTCCTTTCACATCCTGGACTTGAGACCAGGCAATGGCATCCCTGCCGGGGAACGAACCCGGTACCTTTGGATTAGAAATCCAACGCGCTATCCACTGCGCTATAGGGACACACTTTTCTAAAGAATGGTGTTGAAAAATACTACAGTGTGGCATTTTTTCTTTCTATTTTAAGGTAAACAAAAACCAAGTTTCACTGGTACAAGTCAGTCACAAAATTGTACAGTACGGACTCAAGTTCCAAAATTCTTTACATGGCAGCCTTTCTCCATCATGATTTAAATAATCAATATGACAAATACGTGTAACTATAGTTCAGTCTGCGTCACAAATAAAAACACTACAGTCCTTATTCATCAAGAAAGTTCGTGAAATAGGTTGGCAACACATAACGCCTTCACGTTCCACACTACTGTTGTAGCAGGCACCCTTTTCGTTGTAACACAATAAATATTTTCAGTTCTGTAAGATCACATCCACAAACTGATGGAAAAGTTATGCGCAATAAATAGTACGCTACTAATGCTAATATATAAACGTTAATGAATTCCAAATTCAGAGAATGTCTAGGTTGTCACTTCGTGCCTCCACTAAGAATTCTTTATAACTATGTCAGCTGAAATAAGTGGCGATTTTGGTAGATCAGTACGATTAATAAAACGTCAAGATTAACATTTGTCACTGTTTTAAGTGTAAGTGTTGATGTTTTAGAAGCTGTTGTTCTTTTAACTCCAAATAGTCAGTTACCAAACAATTAACCAATTCCATCATTGGTCAGATATTGCTACAATGAGATATTAGTATCATTGCTTGACACATTTTACACTTGTCTGATCAGTACATCTTTTAACCTCAACAACACTCTAGATCAAACAATAACGATACGTTATTAACCATTGAGAGATTGACTCTTGTATTGTTCAGTACAGTTTCACATATGCACTATAGTGTTACTCAGTGAAAATAATCATAACATTTTACACAGCCATCAAAAATACAAATTAGAAAGCTATCCCACAAATAAATTAGAAAACCTGTTACACGAGGAAGGTAAATAGTTAAATTATAGTATTTACTACACTTCAGTCATCCCATTTACCTAGTGTAAAAAAAACCATCTTTTTTTTTATAAGTCAGTATAAAGTACGAAGGTTTAAAATTATTAATGTCTTCAAAATTTCAAGTATTGTTTTGACATTTGCTGCGATCTCCAATCAGAATTAATATTTAATGTTGTCGGGGTTCATGTTCTACAGTAGTATATGAAAGACCTAAAAAATGTTGATTTAAAAATACACATACAGAAGGGTATAAAAGCAAGATAACAACTGATGTTCATGTAAGTAACAGATTCAAGTGTAATCAATTATTCAAGCATGTCAACGTTACCGTCTACGATGGAACAGATAGAGAAACAGGGACGCTGTAGTTGGGATGAAAACATCAAACCCTAGGGGGTAAAAACGAGTTAGTTTAAAACAAGTGTAAAGAGAGTAAGAGAGTTTTTAGTTTGGGATTAAAACAACAGGCACAAGTAAAATAGAGCATAGTACAAAAAATACAGATATGACAGGAGGATTTATTGTTGGTGTAAATAACCAACAGGAAAGAGCAAAGACATTTGTGTTGGTATAAAAAAACACGAGAAAGTATTGTTTGAAGAAATACGACAAAAACAAAAAGTAATTAGTTTGTTGGTTAAAAAATAGTTTCGGTGTGTAAACCATAGATACAAGATGTAAATAATGTGCTGGTGTTAAAATTAAATCAGCACAAAAACTGATCTGGAATATCCATCATAATTATAAAGGAACACAAAAAAGGGTGTTTTGTGTAAAAACAAATATATGGAACACTAGTTCACATAATATCTGTTTTATTACCGAGTCGAAACCGAATTATTTAAGGAGGTAATAATGCTTGGAGACGGCTTGAATGGGTAATGAAGAAAAAGTGTAATATAAGTTTAACATAACAGCAAATGTACGACGTTTCGACAAGGATTTGTCATGATCAGGTCAAGTGTGAATATCGGCGTTGATATAAATCCGACATATTCAGAGATGTCGCACCATAGTCGACGCGTTGGCATAAAAATCGCGGATGTCAGAGTGAAGTTGGAAAAAACCTTTGCATAATAAATGTTTAATGTGTTATCACAGTTTTACTTACATTGAACACTAAACATTTTACTTTATGGTTATTGATATAGATGTACTTACAACGAACTCGCTGCGCGGTAAGTGTTTCACCTTGTTGTTACCATTATACGTTTGTTAATACTGAACTCATCTTTTACATTATAATTATAAGACTAATTATAATGAACTCAAAGCACAATTAATGTTTTACGTTATCGCTATCATTACAATTATATTTACATTGAACAGTAAACATTTTACTTTATGGTTATTGTTATACACGAACTCAGTGAACTTCGCAAAGTAAATATTTCAGCTTATTATTACCATTGTAAGATTAGTGTGTTTTTTTGTTTTTTTTGTAGTTCACATTAAATTTTATTGAGAGTGAACTCAATGGTCAGTAAATGTTCTATATATTCAGTATAATAAACTTACTTATAGTGCACTGATTGCTCAACAAAATATTTTCCTTATTTCTATCGTCATAAAATTAGTTATAATGAGCTCATCCCGTAGTTAATTTTTTTACTTCATTGTTATCATTATATAAAATTACTTATAGTAAACACCTCGCAGAGTGAATATTTTACCATACTGTTATCATTGAATGTTTACTTATAGTGAATTCATCACACAGTAAAATTTTAATTTTTTTTTATCATCATTAAAAGATTACATATAGTGAAATCAACCTACATCGTCCTACCTTATTGTTACCATTTTACGATTACTTACTTGGCTCTCAGTAAGTGTTTTTATCTTATCATATATGATTACATACATTAAAATCATCGCACAGTAAATATTCTCACTTTATTCATGTTATTGTACATCTACTTCTAATGAACTCGTTTGCACCATAAGTGATTTACCTTGTTATTTTTATACGTTTACTACTACTGAACTTATAGCACATAAATTATTTTAAATATTACTACCATAAGATTACACAATGAACTTTTTCACAAAAAAATTCTAACCCGACTGTTATTATAATTTTACAGTAAACATTTTATATTATGGTTATTGTTATACATTTACTTACAATCATCTCATTGCACGACAAATGTTTACCTTGTTCTTAATATACCTTTACTTATATTGAGCTCGTCGCACACTAACACTTTTATTTTATTATTGATATTAAACAATTACTTCTACTGAACTCATCGCAAAGTAAATGTTATTTTCAATTCATATTATTTTAAAACTACTTATAGTGAACTCATCACACAGCAGATATTTCATTGTTATCATTATACATATACTTATAGTGAACCAACAGCACAGTAAATATTTCACCGCATTATTATCATGTTATGCTATTGTAAGCTTTTTTACGTTATTCTTACAAATATACGTTTTCTCCTAAGTGAATCATCGTACAACAAATATCTGTATTTGGTCTTATTCTTATCATTAGAATATCACATATTCAACTCATCGAACAGTAAATGTTTTTTTCTTGTTGTTAACATTTTGAGATTACTTATGGTAAACGCTTTGTACATTAAATATTTCACTTCATTACTTCTAAACACCTCCTTCAAGGGAAATCAGCGGGAAGTGAACATTTTACTTTATGGCTGTTGTTATCCATTTATTTATAATAAAAAAAAACTCCTTGCATAGTAAATATTTTACCTGAATTACAATTTTACACGTAGTGAACTCATCACACAAAAATGTTTTACATTGTTTTTTTCTTTATGATTATAGAAAATTCATTGGACAGTAAACATTTCATATCATTATTATAATTTAGAATTTT
The DNA here is from genome assembly GCF_000517525.1 of Limulus polyphemus. NCBI lineage: Eukaryota > Metazoa > Arthropoda > Merostomata > Xiphosura > Limulidae > Limulus > Limulus polyphemus. Next base: position 493,404 of record NW_013666233.1, read on the forward strand.
AGTTTCAGTGAAACCAACGCACAGTAAACATTTTTTTTTTTATAGTTATTTTTATGCACTTATTCCAGTGAATTCTTATAAGAACACTAAATATTTTTTCATATTCTTATCATTTTGAAAAGGCCCGGCATGGCCAGGTGGTTAGAGCACTCGACTCGTAATCTGAGGGTCGCGGGTTCGAATCCCCGTCCTACCAAACATGCTCGCCTTTTCAGATATGTGTGCGTTACAATGTGACGGTCAATCCCACTATTTGCTGCTAAATTAGGGACGGCTAGCGCAGATAGCCCTCGTGTAGCTTTGCGCAAAATTCAAACAAAAATTCATTTTGAAATTACTTAGTCTTTGCGCAGCCAATGTTTAACATCATTGTTTTTAGAATTTTACTTATATTGAAATCATTGGACAGTAAACACTTTACTTTATAGTTATTATTATGCAGTTACTTATAATATACTCATTGCACAGTAATATATATATGTGTGTGTGTGTTATATCTTGTTGTTACTATACGGTTACTAATAGTGATTTTATTGCGCTTTAATTCTTTTATTTCATTATAACTATTATAAGATTACTTCTTGAGAACTTATCGCAGCATAAACGTTTCCCTTTATTCTTATTATTATTATAAGACTACTTACAATGAGCTAACTCATGACACAGTACATATTTTACCTTATTGTTTTCATTATAATTTAATGCATAGTGAACTCATCTCCCAGTGAATCTTTAATTTCTATCATTATTATTGCAAGATATATTCCAGCGAAGGAATCTCAGAGTATGTGCTTTTCCTTATTATTATCATCATCACACTATTTAAAGTGAACTCACGGTACAGTTAAAGCTTTATCATATTCCTGCATTGCAATTTTACTTTTACTGAACTTATTTCAAAGTAAATTTTCAGCGTATTGTTTTATCAAATTTCTTGTATCGTATTTATCGTAAAGTGCTTTACCTCACTTTTATTATTATTCTAATAATATTATTTACAGTGAGCTCATTACACTGCAATATACTTCTTCATTCTTATGATTTTAAGTATACTTATAACAAACTTATCGCACAGCAAATTATTTTTTCCTTGTGATTACGTATAGTTAACTCATCACATATTAAACACTTTACAATATTGTTATGATTATTATCCCTTATTATGATTTCATCACAATGTAAATGTTTGACGTAATTGTTTCCATGTCTGTTTTTTCATACCTAACTTGTAAGATATACACGACTGTTTCACTTGATTATTATCCCTTATTATGATTTCATCACAATGTAAATGTTTGACGTAATTGTTTCCATGTCTGTTTTTTCATACCTAACTTGTAAGATATACACGACTGTTTCGCTTTAAGTTTGATGAGAGTGTTAAATTTAGTTATTTTTAGAAGCGATAGTTTATCAAAAGTTTGTTTACGTAACTGTTTATGAATCATATGTGGTGTAGTTCAATAGTTATGAATTTTTTATTGTTAAATTATTGCGTCATGTTACTAGAAACTTTTAAGTTTTCTTGTTGTTTTAATTGGGTATTATTGCATCATATATAGTAGCGTAGAACGTTCTAGACCTCTGTTTGATTATAAATACGTGTTAAAAATGTAGTTTGACAGATAGATCTAGACTATGGGATTTTGGGTTTAGCTATAAAGAGCATATTGTGGCGATTTTTAAAGTGAAATTATCACTAATTGTATTGTAATAATAGAGTAGAGAATAATACTTTTTCTTGTCGATTGTGTTCTAAAGTAATTGAACCAGTCTGTGTGGAATTGACGAAAAGAAGAGAAAATTATTTAAAGCTCTGGATACAATACAATTGTGATAATCAACATTGTAACGAACATTTGTATATATATATATATATATATGTTTGACTTGTTTTGAAATATTATTTTAAAAACAGTGGACTGTGTGCTGTTTGTTTATTGTTGACATTTATTACAACAAGTCACAGACACCAGGTGTAAATAGTCTGGCCCATCCATAAAACCTGGCATTGGCAAGCCAGCCAGGACCTACAGTGGTAAACTGCAGTAGAAGTAAACGTAAATAACAACGGCAAATAGGTCTATATACGCACAGTTGTAGTGGTGGTGAAACCATTGTAGAGGTTACAACAACATTATGTAACCATGTTTGACTGACTTTGATAAGTGGATAGAGAAGGACAAACGACTTGGGCTCAAAGATGACGATCTACACAAGAGAAGAGCATTGGCAGAGAAGAGGGGAAGAGAAAGAAGAAAAAGTGAGGGAGAAGAGATTGGAAATAGAGAGAATAAGAGCACAAATTGAGATTGCCAAGCTCATCACACAGAAAGATGGAAAACCCAGGAATGACAATGAAGTAAGGACCAGCTGACCCAAGCTGCCCAAATTTTTGAACAGAAAGATCATATAGATGATTTCCTAGAAGTGTGAAAGATTTGCCCAAAGTTAGAATGGGACAAAGGCAATTGGGTAGTCTGTCTCACCCCTCCTTTCACATGAAAAGACCTATAAGTGTATGTGAGCCTGACATCGGAAGATGCCATGGACTATGACAGTTAAAAGTGGCCTTGCTCAAAAACACTATGAACTTACTGAGGAAGGTTTTTGCTGGAAGTTTATAGAAGTCAAATCTGACACTGTATTTCAGTTTGTGGCATGTCTGCAGCAATATTTCTAAAGGTGGACTGACATGGCCAAGTGTGAAATTAATTTTGAAGGACTGGCAGATCTACTAATACATCAACAGTTCATGATCTTGTGCTTCAGTGACACAAAAATGTTTCTAAAGAGAGAGCACCGAAAGACATGGACAAGATGATCAAGCTGGCAGAACAGGAAATGGAAGCCCATGGACGGAGTATAATTAACAAGTCCAAGAATAAGCAGTCAAAGTCGAAATTAGGGTTGGCTGACCAGAATCAGGATGTCACCAAAGGTGACAAGAAGTCAACAGACAAAAGGAGGAAGAGATGCTATGCTTGTTATAAAATGGTGCACATTGCAAGTGAGTACAAGTCTGTCAACAAAAATCAACATCAGAAATCTTAACATGAAGTAGATGGAGTTACCTACAGTAATGAAGCTCGCAAGAAACAAGAAAAGAGTAACTATCACCATGGGTGCTGCTGCCAGAAGAAACAGAACAGAAATAACTTGTCAGATTCACCACAAGAAAGAAGTGCTATCTCCATGAATAAACAGTGCACGACTCATAGTCAGCTCAATTTATCAAATGGGTCAACAGTGCTAGTAGTGTCTGGAGCATGTGACTAACATCAAGAGGTGCCAATAAAGCACAACATGTCAGTAGGTGAAGTCTATGTCGGGGACAAAAAAGTGATAGTCTTATGAAACACTGGGTGTAGTTGTGAGAACCAGTTCAGTATCTGATGGCCAAATGACAGGCAAGGTACATCTTTGGTGCTGATTGATGTGATAGTGAGAAAGTTTCCAATAGCAAGAACAAATGTGGACACTCCATGATATGTGGGACACACTGAGGCAATGTGTATGAAAGCACAATCTACGACTTGGTGATGGGCAATATACCAGGCAGTAGAAGTTTGGAGGAACCAGACACAAAGGAGACTGATGAGGTATCTCCAGTCACCATAAGAGCTCAAGAAAAAGAAAAGCAAGCCAGACATCAAGCCCCTGCAAGTCTCAAAAGGCAACAACCTGAAAGCAGGCCTACAAGAGCTGAAGAAAGCACAGAAGAAAGACCCTTCACTGCAGAAACTTTGAGATAGTTCCCGGGAAAAAGTCGAACACAAAATAAAGGGGAAAGGGACTTACAGAATAGAGATCCAGAAGGGAATGCTGTACTGAATCTATCATAGCAGCCAGAAGCACTTCTATGACAATGAAGCCAATGATCTACATTTCAAGGTCGAACAGAAGGTCTTATTTCTGCTACCCACAGACAACAAACTTATCCTGCACTGGAAGAGACTTTTTGAAGTGCAAGAAGTGGTCAACAGAATGGACTATAAGGTGTAAGTGGATGGAAAGACCAAAATCTACCATGCCAATCTATTGAAGAAATACTTCGAAAGGGAAGAACACATAATGGGTGCAGCTACTGAGGCACACATGGACATGGAAGGTGTAGCTATCAGATATGCAGAACCAGAAGATGGTGGCTTTATCATAAATGATGAGGAAATACTAGACCTAAGGGTGGAGATGAGATGTACAAGGATGTAAAAATAAGAGAAGAACTAAATTGCGAGCAGAAGAAAGACCTATAAGATTTACAATGTCAGCATGCAGAGGTTTTCAAAAGATAGACCAGGTATCTTGTCAAGATGAAGCCCTACCAGATGCCCTGTACAATGAGAAACTAACAAAAGATCTGCAAAAGTTGATGCAGACATGGTGGAGAATTTGTGTATGAACTTACAACATCTTTGTATGTATATAGTGTAAAAATATGTTTAAAATTTTTCTCTAAGAGCGACATTATTTAGTTTATATTGTGCAAGTATTAAAGTTATTTTTAATAGAGATAGTTATGGTAGGTTTGCTTATGTAACTGTTTACGAATTATTTGTTGTGGAACTCGGTTGTTCAGAATTGACATTATTCAAATATTCTGAA
>NW_013666234.1:0-5004 GCF_000517525.1 Limulus polyphemus
TAGTCAATTATTTTATAAATATGCTGGAGTGTATACATTCTGGTTAAAGAAATTATTTTACAAATATGCTGAAGTATATACATTCTGGTTAAAGAAATTATTTTATAAATATGCTGAAGTCTACACATTATGGTTAAAGACAGTTATTTTACAAATATGCTGAAGTATATATATTCTGGTTAAAGAAATTATTTTACAAATATGCTGGAGTCTACACATTCTGGTTTTAGTCAATTATTTTATAAACATGCTGAAGTGTATACATTTTGGTTAAAGAAATTATTTTACAAATATGCTGAAGTATATACATTCTGGTTAAAGAAATTATTTTACAAATATTCTGAAGTCTACACATTCTGGTTGTAATCAATTATTTTATAAATATGCTGGAGTGTATACATTCTGGTTAAAGCTTCAGCATATTTGTAAAATAATTTAACCAGAATGTACATAAAAGAAATTATTTTATAAATATGCTGAAGTCTACACATTCTGGTTAAAGACAATTATTTTATAAATATGCTGAAGTTTACACATTCTGGTTAAAGAATTTATTTTATAAATATGCTGAAGTATATACATTCTGGTTAAAGTCAATTATTTTATAAATATGCTGAAGTATATACATTCTGGTTATAGTCAATTATTTCACAAATAGTCTGAAGTGTATTTACTTCCCAACCCATCAGCACAAATAATAGCTGATTAATTTATGGGGCAGTGGATAACATACTTCAGAGCACCAGAGAATATCCACAAAGATCAAGTATGATTTTAATAGTTTACTGTTCACAAAAATGTGTCACTTATTAGGATTGGTGAAAACTCATACTTTACCATATCATCTTTTATCAGAAGATCTCACACTAAGAACCATTAAATACTGACAAAGTTTGCAAGCTCTGAGTAGACTGACTGAGATGACCACCTGCCTTACATCAACATAACATAAACAGTAACATACTATTAATCAGCCGACTGTTCCTTGAACTAACTAATATTTTGGCTAGGAAGATACTTCTTTGTATGTGTCGCTCCTGGTGATGATTTGTAGATGTTGTGATTAGTGTGATGGTGATGATCCAACAGGAATTCAGGAAGGTACAGTGATATACCAATGTCAGTGTCCTACCATTGTGACATTATATGTCAGGTATTGTGTGATGCTTTTTTTCAGACACAAAGATCAAAGTAATTTGGGTTTCCAGGATAGAACCAGAGTAGTGGTGTATAACACTATTACCCTACCGTCCAGTAATTAAGTTTTTGTGAACCTGTATTCTAGGTATAACCTTGTTCAATTAGTTAATATTTCGTCTCTGATTACCATACTCTGGGGCCATTATCGGAAATCATTTATCATGCCGCAGAAACGAAACAGTTTGCCATGTACTGTTGTATTATTTGGCAGAAGAATTATCAAACTCCCCAGAACGACAAATAAAAGTCACTTACTGATGACGCAAGTGACTGTAGTAATGACGGATAAGTCAGTAGACACAAGTCTCTTCTATGAGTCTACAATAGTAAGCACTTTTTCAGTCAATGAAAAGAACATTTAGTACTTCAGTATCAGCAAATATATTCATGCGAAAACATATTGTATATTATTCCCAATAATATTGACCAGCTGTTTGCATACAACAGAATTGTGAAGTGTGGCAAGATTTGCTATTTATGTGTTTTTTTTTCGCACATCTAGGTGTCGCATATTAAAGACAGTCAAATAAAAGTGGGACACAAAATACAATGTGGGAAAGGTAGAATGTATGCTCATGAAGAATTAGGATCCATGCAACAGTGGAGACACTCGGTCTATCTTTTCGCAAACCTCATATGTGAAATAACATACAGAACTCGAAATATTATAGCAGATATAGATGCCCATAACAAAACTACTATTCACCGTCTGTAGTCAGCTACGGAAAGGTAGTTGGCCCTAGAGATAAAACAGGTTACAACCAACGGACCACTGGAATTATAAGTAAAGATTTATCTCTTGAAGTTGGCATTACATCCTCAATATTAGTCACTTACTTGTATGAACAGGATAACGAAACCCCTGTTCTTTAGATCAAATTCTACTACTGTTAGAAAACTGAAATTTTTGAATTTAACCTAGTACTTTCAAAAAGGTGCTAGTAAACAGTTCCGCTCTCCGGTCAATAACCCGTCGAATGGGCGCTCTTTTGTATGAATAATCTTGAATAGCCACCGGAGGTAAACTTGACATGCGGTGAGAGGTAAAACAGGAATGTTAGATTTAAAGTAATCCATGTCAAGAAATTTTGTTTATTTTTTCTGTAAGAGTTTTGTATAGAGTTTCTGTAATGTAATATATTTTTTAATTTGAATAACTTTTTATAATATTTATCGTTAACTATTTTTCAATATCTAATAAATCCTGTTCTTGAAAACTATTATAATTTTTATAACAAAAATTATTGAGTATATGTATATATACTGAATTAAGCAGATATATAACACACACGCCAACTTTGACATAATGCAGTATTTAATTCTTACCCGGACAACCTTTACTCCACTGCATATCATATTAAATATTAGTTACTAAGATAAATGCAAGACTTCATTTCTCGTCCAATAGAAAAAATATATTTTCACGAGTTATCCGATTGCCCCTGTAGAAACCTTTATGTGCGCTATTCTTACTTAACAACATACATAGGCATAGTATACTCCAGGAAACTAATTTTTAAAAATGGCCTTTTTTGTACTTTAGGCCTTGACAAGTCATCAGCAACGTCCCTTTTCTTTGAGATCATAATGAAAGTTGAAATTTTACATTTAATTGGTAATGTCATACCGTACGATTCCTAATAGATTTGTGACTTGGTGAAGTAACAGAATGTACTATGAGGTTTCATGGAATGTGCTTTTTCAATTCTTCTAGAAAACTGTTATATAGCTGACCTTCTCTTTGAGAATAACAGAAAATTACCTAGTTTTCATTCATAAAGATTTCTTAAAGTTATGGAGCATTAGAATTCCTGATGCAAATCAATAGCAGTAATCATGAATTGGAGATATCATTTGTACAAACCTGAGCTAAACAGTCAGATCAGAGACCCATAGAACTCAGGTATAATTGTTCTTAATTTCGAACTATTTGTCAAAGGAAGGACAATCACCCAGCGTCATCCGCCGCTAAAATAGCTTTGTCAGGCTCTTTGAACCCAATAAGAGAACTGATTGTCACTTTTATAACGCGCCTAAGATGAAAGTGTGGATTTTGTTCAGTGGCATCACGTACCGAACCTCAAACATTTCTATTAGCAGCCCGAAAATTTAACTACCAAGCCATATTGTTCCCCTCCCCCAGTAGCACAGTGGTATGTCTGTGGACATACAACGCTAGAAACTAGATTTCGATACCCGTAATGGGAAGAGCACAGATAGACCATTGTGCAACTTTACACTTAACTACAAACAAACCAAACTATATTTCAGAACAAAAGTGGCTGAAAAAAGAAAATATTTGTAAGATCAGACAGTTTTGTCTTTTGTTAGAAACATAACATATTAAGTTATTATTAAAAAACATGTGTGGGATAAATTAATCACTAACACTTGAAGATGTTTTAAAGAAATAAATCTAAATACAATTTGGAACGACTTGAAAATATTTTGGCTTTTTTTATTTTTATTTTTATTTAGAATAAGTCAATTTAAGCGAAGCCATGCAGAAAAAAATGTAATATGCGTATGTAGAAGTTTATAGTCATTTTTAAGTGTGTTTGTTGATAAGTGCAAAGCTACACAATGGGCTATTTGTGCTGTGCCCTTCACGGTTTTCGCAACCCGGTTTTTAGCGTTATAGGTCTTCAGTCGTACCTCGGGGCCACTGGGAGGCTTTTAATTGTGAGTTTGTTTTTAAGAGCAAAATTACACAATGGGCTATCCGCACTTTGCTTACTGCAGATATAGTACGCTGATTTTTAGTGTTATAAGCCCTCAAGTTTATCGCCGAGCCACCGAGGGGCTTAACTTTATTCAATGCAAACTTTCAAGCTCTTTTATAAGCTCTTTCAGGCGATAGACAATTTTTAACGTACCCAAAATATTAAGTTATTTTAACTGGTATTTACGCTTATATTTTTAGAAGTTTTAAAGTGTTCAGCGACGATTAAATCGTTCCACAAATTGCCTCTTGCCTGACGGAGAGATTATGAAATAGCTTCAAGGCTTGCATTTAATTAGTACATTCTGGAGTTAACCGAAAAGCTTATTTTTGTCACGTATGTAGAAGATAGTTTAAATACGTTCCCTGGTTTGTGCACCACTTTCTAAGTCAAATTAATAGTGTGTACATTCTAAACGAGTGACTTTAAAAGATTACAATAACTAATAAAGACACTTTGTGAGTGTGATATTTTCTAAAATCTACAAACTTTGTGAATAATACCAAGAGTATTGCTTGAAAAACTCATTCTGCTTTCTCTTCATTATATATATTTTTTATGTTTACAGATATTCGAGATTTAAAGAAAAATTACTTTCAGTAACAAATAAAAAAAGAGATAACGACGTATTCTCCAAGTATTGAAAGTATTTGATACCTTATAGACGAGTAATAAACTTTTATATATATAATCCCACACACACACCCAAGAAAAATTATTTGTTCGAACAGGTTATAAATATATAACACTGTATCAACTATATTTGAGATTTACTATTATTTGTATAAAGATTAAGTAGCATCAAAAATAAATGAATTTAGAATACAATTTTTAAATTTGAATATAATTTGTTATAAGAAAAACCAGAACATATTTGCTAATGAATTTTTGATACCGTATAGTAACCCTCTACCTATTCCCATCATATAAAAAAAGGACATTCACTCTCTCCTTCGGTCTGTTTACGAACATAAAATAAAATATAGTGTATTTTTTTTAATTTCTTCAAAATGTACACGCATTGTATAAAGTTAATCTTGTTCGTATGAAAAATTTTATTGATTGTTTGTTTGTTTGTTTG
>NW_013666234.1:5014-10982 GCF_000517525.1 Limulus polyphemus
ATTGACCGCCACATTATAACGCTCCCACGGCTGAAAGGGCGAGCATGTTTGGTGTAACAGGAGGTTTTATTGAACTTCGTCTGCTTATTTGGCGCATTTTTGGAAGACAAAGAAATTCGGTAATACCTTTTAAACAGTAAACTAAATCGACTTTTCAATGTCAAAATATATATAATTGGTAAACTACCTAATTATATTAAGACTAATCAAGAATATACACTAAGTTTAGATTCATGTGTGATGATGTGATTTTCAAATGCTTGTTTGTTTTTTGTTTCAGAATTTTCCCACAAACTTACGCATAGCTGTCCACAATTTTGAACTGATAGACAAACAGCGCCCTCTGCCAATTTATGGGCTATCCTTATTTGATTTAATAGTAGGATTTGACCGCCTCTCTTACAGCACAGGTGGTTAGGGCGCTCGATTCGCAATATGCGGGTCGCGGGTTCGAATCCAGATTCGAATCCCTTTCCCACCAATCATGCTCGCTCTTTCAGCCGTGGGGCGTTATAATGTGACGGCTAACCCCACTACTCGTTGGTAAAAGTGTAGCCCAAGAGTTGACGCTAAGTGGTGATAACTAGCTGCCTTCCCTCTAGTCTTTCACTAGTTGGCTTGGAAAACAATGGAATTTGGTATTTTCAACCTAAACGGCATCGTATGCGTATGTGGACTAAAAGGCCACGTCAGGACTTCCTAGAATATACTCGTCCATACTTGTGAACTGCTGACCAGAGGAAAGGTAGCCAACCAGCAACACCTGTCGTCACAATAGCGTTGTCCGGCTCTATTGAAAAAAGGGATTGACTTTCACTTAGAACACGCCCACAGCTGAAAGTTCGCAGTATGTTCGATGACATCAAGTCTAAAACTCAGACTTTTCTATCTGCAGCTCTACACGTTAATTTCTAAGCCACTCCCACTTCAAACCCATCAAAATAATTGGAAGAGCAAAGATCCGTTCGACTTTCATGTGGGCATATTTGTAAATGACCGTCTAATAGAATCGTCATTAACAAATATTGTTTCTTACAGTTGCTTTTCAAGTACACTTTTCATCAGAGTTTGTCAACAGTGGCGATATGTAATTGAAAAAAAATACAACCGCCACTAGGGAGAACTGTGGCCGCCAAGATCTTGTTATTAACTGAGGAAAAAATACAATGCATAAGCTTTTAAAATTAACTACATATTAAACAGTGTTGTCATCGACAGACTCCTTCAACATTGACCAGGATTTAACTACTCCCAACTGTACGATGCGAAGAACATTACAAAAAAATGTCATACGATAGCTAATCTCAGATGCAAAAAGAAAAAGAAAAGAAAGCACGGCTTCAGTGGTGTTGTTCAGACCACAAACTGTATACAGTGATTGACTGAAAGCTAGTGATTTGGTTTAATGGATTTCTGTATTGACGGTAAAGCGAACACATAGAAAAAAAACACATGGTTTGTGACAGTGCAAGTTACTCATACGGGAAAGGCCCTGAGTGTACCTGAACGTTACCGATCCCGTATACCCTATACAACACCTTATTTCTAGCCTGTAGACAAGGGCTCTTCCAAAGCAACACATTAACAGCCCATCGCACTTTCACTATCTGAAATTGGTTCAAAAATCATGATCGTAACTTTAGTCATCTGCCTCAATTGGCACTAGAGCTCGAATACTAGAGCTCGAATACTAGAGCACGAATACTAGAGCACGAATACTAGAACTCGAATACTAGAACTCGAATACTAGAGCACGAATACTAGAGCACGAATACTAGAACTCGAATACTAGAACTCGAATACTAGAGCACGAATAATAGAGCACGAATACTAGAGCACGAATACTAGAACTCGAATACTAGAGCACGAATACTAGAGCACGAATACTAGAACTCGAATACTAGAGCACGAATACTAGAGCTCGAATACTAGAGCACGAATACTAGAACTCGAATACTAGAGCACGAATACTAGAGCTCGAATACTAGAGCACGAATACTAGAGCACGAATCGATTGAACAACTTTGCCAACATTCATGAACCAACTACACACCAACTTTTCAACATTGAATATGATAACTTTTTGGATTTTATTGAGTTTATACGTCGCTGAATCCAGATTATTATTGTTGTCAAAGTTTTAGTGCAATCCAACCGGACAGTAGAAGAAGGTCCTAATAAAAGTGACCAGTCAGCGAACGTACCATGTTACAATATGTTGACTTTACTATTTTTTTATACTAATCTATCTCTCGTTGACTTTATAGATTCAAATATTCATTAACAAAATCTAAGTCAGACATATTTACTTGAATGGGCATCAAGTATTTCTAGTAATACATTTTGTTTTAAAACTCTTGGAATTTTCTATTTCAAATAACTAAGTCGTTTTAATTGGAAATAATCATGGAGACGTCGAGAAGAAAAGAGGTACAAAAAGCAAATAATATGGAAATTCCACCACTTTGTCGTTTCAAAATGAATTGCACCAGAGTACAATCACTGTGACTGGTTGGAAGACAACCAATCGGATAGTTTCATACCAACATAAAGTCTATAAAAGTCTGGCAGGCATACCATGCTCAATAGCATTAGCGTAAATCCAGTCATAGTGGTATGACAAGCTTTCTAAAATAAAGGTTTCGGTTTGTCAGTGATATTCCACACGAAAAGTTACGCAAAAAATTATCAGTTGTCAGTAGCATCACACTGCCTACAAACTTTCCAACAATATCAAAACGTAGTTCTGATATCAGGTATTCCACCAAAACTTTATATCGGATGTGATTGCCATATGACTTTCTGATTTGTATATTCAAAATCGTTTTGATATAATGCACTAAACCCTCTGTAGAACATGAAGGTACATTATTATAATGTACTAAACCCTCTGTAGAACATGAAGGTACATTATTATAATGTACTAAACCCTCTGTAGAACATGAAGGTACAAGATATGAGAACTACAGGAGCTACTTTCACCCTTAAACTGAGATGATCATAAGAAATTACTGCACGGAGATTCGTGTGGAATAAATGGGGTGACGTATCTAGTGAAACAAATGTCATTATATTCTCATATACTCTCTAATGTAGAGGAGTAAGCTGTTATGATTATCAAAGCATATTGTGTCATTGAGAAGATATTCATTGAACTAGTTTCTTAAATTCCTTACTAAAATACTCATCTAAGTCATTTTGAATGCAAGAAAAGTATCGATAATTGGAATCAGAAGGTTTTTAATCACCTTTAATTGAGGCAGTTTTAATGTGCTGCTTATCGTGATTCCTGTTTTTGTTGTACTTGTCAGCAAGTTTAACTGCATTCCTCAGATCACTAGACAAGAACATAGTGTGTTTTTTTCGGAGATTAAAGGTTAATAGAGAAATCTAAGTGACCTTAAACTACCTAGAACAAAGAGTCAATACACTCTTCGTAAAATAAGTCTATGCCATTTAATTGGACAGAAAATAGTTTCTACTTCTTATATATTTTTAATACGGTAATAAATCAAATATATAAAAATGATCATTTTTTTAAAAGTAATTCTTATAAAAAAATAATAAACACACGTAAGTTGACATCAAATAGAATGATATCTGACCGCATTTGTATCAAAATATGTGGCCAGTTAATGGAAGACAAACACGAGGAACAATTAAGCTGTTATAGTTGTATTATAACAAACAGCTATTGCAATTTATAGATGTTCTTGGTTTTCATTTCGTTTAACTTTCAGTACGTCTACTTTTGATTGTTTATAACCCTGCTTGCACAACATTCTATTGCTGTTTTTTATCAAACTAATTAAGAATTTTTGGTCAAAAGGTAATTGTTAGTGGTACTTTTGGTCGTAGTGCCAATATCATCTCACAAGGATCGGCCAGCTTAAGAGATTTAAATTAATCCTTAATCCAATTATAAGCTAACAGTTTAAAATAGCCTTGATAAGTGTAAATAATAATTTAAAGATTAACTGATCAAATAATAAATAATACATAATTACGAGCTACCCTATTGAACTTGCCCATACTGTAAATTAAAGAGTTCGGACAAGCTACGAACGCAAACTTTTCAAGAAAAGGAAATATTTATAATTAAGAATAAGATAAAAGAAAAGTTAAAATAAAATAAAAACAGACATATAACAAGATTATAATAGGAAATAAACTGAATTTCGGCAGATCAAGACACACTGTGTTATTAACAGAAGTGATAGTTTAGCGATTTTTTACCTTCTGTATCTCAGACTCTGGGAATTCAAACTATCATATATTTTCAGAGGATACTGGACCCTTACCTCACATACTAACTTTCAAGGCAATCCATTAAGAAATACCTGTGTTAATATTTTTTCTTCTCACTAAAAGTACAAAAACTTTATTTGATAGAAAACATACTTACGATTTATGGGTTTTTTTTTTTTTAATTTAGTAAACTGATAGATCTTTTCAACCTACACTTAGGTTTCTCATTTGGTGTAAATATAAGATACATATGCAAAATTATTTTAAAATAACTGCTCAATTTTTACCATAATTTTTGCGCACGTTTAAGCAAAAAAATCACGTGAGCTATCATTGTGAAGTTTTTACTATAGTTTTGTCTAAGAGTAAAAGTAGACCGCTTTTAGTTTTTTGTCATTCGAATTAAAGACGGCTGGTTTAGAGCAGAAAAACTATAGAGAGTAAGCAAGTGCAGACACACAAGGAGTTTTTAGCTCAAATTTTCAAAAGAATCATGCGGGTGGACGGTTATTATTAATTATTCATTGTCATCTTTTCAGCACAAATTTACTAAATTTTATGAAATTCTCCTAATTAAGGAACGCTTAGCTTCACGTGATATTAACTTAAGCAATTAGCAAGAATAATGATGCATGATACGACTGTGCCGATTGCATGGAAGTGATGACAAGAAACTGTTAATCTAAATTCCATGGCGTTACTATGAAGGAAGATATTAACACTGTTTTAGAGAGGGAAAACTACCACCATATATTTTAAAGAATCTGGTTGGTTCTGTAAAGTAAAGGTCTGTTCCGAATAATAGGGTTGTGATCCTAAAGCTAATGTGGGTTACTATAGAGTGTCACTTTCTTACTTGCTGTTGTTTGTTGGTGTGTATTGACAAAAAGTCATGATATGTAATCAAACCACCTTAGGTGTGAAAAAAGGTGCGGCCAAAAAAAGAAGATAGGAGTGTGCGACTTAAAGAAATGAAATCAAAATTAGCGGCCAAACTGGTTGCTACATTTATAGCATTGATAAGAATTTTACAGCAAATATTCATTTATTAGTTAGCCAGGCCGCATTTTTGTTCATCTTGAGGCATGAAGGTGGTCCGCACCTTTATTTTCACACCTAAGGTGTTTTCGATTAGATATATTATATTCCAGTGCATCAGAAAAGAAAGACGGGCAACAGTAACAACATGTGAGTTAGTTATAAAACAAGTTAACTGTAAATATTTTTCCTCATTCCTCTTATTTTGTCCATTGCGACTGTAAATGTTATTTGTACACACCTCTAATTTCGAACCACAATGGACAAATTAAAAGGAATGAGAAAAAAAACCATCTGCAGTTAACTTGTTTTTATAACAATTTTTAGGTTTGGTGGTTTCTCGATATTTTACCATTTTCGGCGTTTAAACCGTATAACATATATCAGCATGGCCAGACGGTTAGGGAGCTCGACTCGCAATCTGTGGGTATAACATATATAACAAACCGTATAACATATATCAGCATGGCCAGGTGGTTAGGGAGCTGGACTCGCAATCTGTGGGTCTAACATATATAACAAACCGTATAACATATATCAGCATGGCAAGATGGTTAGGGAGCTGGACTCGCAATCTGTGGGTCTAACATATATAACAAACCGTATAACATATATCAGCATGGCCAGGTGGTTAGGGAGCTCGACTCGCAATCTGTGGGTCGCGAGTTCGAATCCCAGTCCC
>NW_013666234.1:11685-44990 GCF_000517525.1 Limulus polyphemus
ACAAACATATATCACATATTTTTGCGAATACGTTGAACCACTGTTGTTAACTCTGAAAATTTTAACTCTGTTTCTGAAGTGTCGCATTCATAACAGATATGTCTAGAAAGATCTTGGAACATAGACAATGTCTAAGCCCTTTACTTATAACATCTGCTTTCAGTTCTCCCATACGCCTGTGGAATTGAAACTTTCCCGTGTTGGTTGATTTTTCTTTCTAGTGAAATATTTTTGCTACAACAAACTTGATTGTGTATATTATCATCTTTTTGTGATATGCGCACTTTAAACCCCACTCGTGTACATAAGATTAAATTATAAATGCTGACACATAAACAATAAAGATTGTTTGTAATCGTTCCTAGCACAACTAAATTTGACGTTGTATAAGTTCCGTAAATATAGAGCGCTTGTTATGTTCCCATAAGTGTATTTAATTTGTTTTTCATAGAATTTCATGATCTAAATGATACCTGACTAAAACCAAAGTTGATAGAATTTGTGTTAAAATGAACACTGCCATCATGGGCTTGTCGTTACCTGAACTTGTTTCTTGCAAACTAAGTAACCTCAGTGTGCTAATGTCCGAACTGAGTTCGTAAGAAACAACTTCAGATAAAAACAAGCCTATGTTTTAATAATCTTACTAGCAAGTACTTAAGAAACACGATGTCAATATAGCATTACAAATAGTGGGAGGGAAACAATTATCAAGAACGACCGTAAACCGTGACACATACATCACCGTAGAGCATCATACAAATTGTGTAACCCTTTGCTTATTAAGCTTTAAAATCCAGTTTCTGGTCGTGACGTTAAATATTTTCTCATCTTCACTTTTAGGAGGATCTTTCGTGAATAACGTGTCTGTATATCGTGAAAAGATGAGTTTCGCTCACCTTCAATAGATTACATCTATGATAACATGATATTTTTTTGCCAAGGTTTATATTCCCAAGAACACAATTTGCAGTTCGTATTTCAAGTATATAAAAGATTACGCCTTTTCGAGTTAACTGTAGGCTGAATACGTGTAATTAAACATCAAACACCAGAAAATCCCATCATGAATATTTTATATGAATTAAGTTGATGTGTAATTTAACTAATTTTTTGAGAGGCCAATTGCATACCCAGCTCTGCCCTTGGTGAAAGCTCGACAGATCCTGTGAAAGGCTTCAAGCAAAAGTGAACTCTCAGCTTGTAATGGACTTTATTTTTGGAGCCATTGTAATACACTTTAAATGTCTTATCTTTAAAAATTTTACAGGTTATTTCAAGTAGACTGCACTCCTCCGTCTTTTTTCTCTTGAAAATGCGGAAAACACGTACAAATAGGCTAAAAAATGATCCAAATCTCTACGAGGATTCTCAGTAACTATCATTCTGCAAGAAAAGTGTTCTAAGACAGGGGAAGTACATTGAAAATGACAAGGTTAAGCAGTCGAGTCGAGAAACTGGGCAGAAATGTCAAAGCTGTTGCGTCACTTTTTGTTCAAAACAGCCCATTTCACAGTAGAGATGTGGTTAAGATTTCTATTGTCTGAATTTGGTACACTTAATACATTAAATGTAATAATAATGTTGAAGTTAGCTTCTACGGAAAACTATATTCTGCATCAAGAAGTGAGAAATATCCTAAATGATATTTTAATTATGAAGTACTTCTCTAATTCAGGATTAAGCGCTTATTCTAACCCTAGTATAAACCAGAAATTAAATGGTATAAATCGGAAAAGAGTGGGAAACTAAATCAGCAGCAATAACCTTAATCTCCACATTGTAGATGGATGTTTTATTACTGTATATTTTGGTTATTATGGGAAACAAGCCAAAATGCTGAAGATTTTATTTGCAATATTTGACTTGTAGAATTTTATTGTGGTGTAAGTTTTGTTCAAACTCAGCTATTTACAATATATGGGAAAGTTTAGTAGGAAACTGGTTTGCTTTAGAACTACCAAGCTAGCAAGTTAGCATACCAAGTTCGGTCTGAATAAGTCAACTCGCTTAGGAGGAGATGTGCCAACAGACAGGCAGAAAGTCTTCCTTTGATACTGGATAGTTACCGCACAGTAACAGCTTAATATGTATCGCACATATGTTAAGAACGCCTGTTACCTTTTTTTTTTTTTACTTTGCTCTTCCTAGCTTCGCTCGCCAGAACTGGATAAATGTTATATTGCATCACATTTCATTCTCAATAGTGGCTTTTCAGAGTTTTAACTAGATAGATGCAAAATCAAACCTGAATGTGTATGACTGGACTGCTAAAAACCAGGGAGCATATTCATCTTATAATTGCACTCGTTTTAAGGGAGTTCATCTGTTGAGGATTATAAATATACATGTATATATCATAAATTACAACAAAACCTACTGTATATTTATATTTTAACCATAATATAGTATTGCTTATTTAATTAATATTTACCTGAGTAATAGATGTTAATATATGATATACTATATCGACGTCATCACCAAGTGATCTAGCTATCTAGCTAAAATACAGGTTGTGCAACCTAAAAGGGAAACTACGGTTATATAATAAACATTAAATAATTTTAACAACATGTATGGTTGTTTAGAAACTTCGAAATAACTTGCAAATTTTAAGAAGACTACTCCATTAATTTAATGTAATCACTAGGGGAGCTGTATTACAGATAAAAATAAAACTAGCACAGTCAAGGTTGTCGATGGGAAGGTCGTACTTTCAACTTTCTGAGAGGCTGGCTTTCCACGAATGACGCTAGTACTTCAACTTTGTGCACAAAGCAAATATTTCTGTCTGCAAACATTTACATAATTAACATTTACTTTAATTTGCATGGGGCGTTGTAAATATTAACAGCGAGAGTATTAAGGTTCTACGAAATTTGGCTTGATTATTTGAAAGTTTAAACTACAATGTCAAATATTATAAACGTTGTATCATATTCAAGGTCATAGCAGACTATTGACAGCACATTCAGGCAGAAGAAAATTGGATGAAAAATTGCTTCTAGTAAATTTAACATGTAATTTTAAACCTTTGTAAAGCCCCAGTGGCACAGCGGTATGTCTGCGGACTTACAACGCTAGAAACCGGGTTTCGATACCCGTGATTGGCAGAGCATAGATAGCCCATTGTGTAGCTTTGTGCTTAATTCCAAACAAACAAAACCTTTGTAAAACTATCACCTTTTTTTATCTAGGTGCCATCATAGCAGCAATTAAAAGGCAAAACACTTATTTTGAAGTGTTGTTTCATAATATTTCTCGACTACAAGAAAAGCAAAATTACAGACACTACTCTCGTAAAAGTACAGATACTACTTTTTGCTAGGAATCTTCAGAAACATTCTGGTAAGACCATTTGGAAAAAACTATTTGTGCAAAATATTATCATACTAATATTCAAAGCGGTCCATAGATATAAAGGATTTGATGATACCGATAATATCAGTTGTTGGTTATTTCATGGCACAGAAGCAGCCATTTTATACTCCAATAGATCGATCACATTAAACCACAACTGCAAAGTATTACCTCCCCTCCCCACGTTGCACAGCGGTAAGTGTAAGGACTTATAACGCTAAAAATCGGGTTTCGAAAGCTGCTGTGGGCACAACACCATTGAGTAGCTTTGTGCTTAACAACAAAAGAACAAGCCTCCACAGTTTGCATTTCTTATATGTAATTAACAATTGTCTCATCTTCTCTGTTTAAGCTCTTTATCCATTGGGCAGTTTCTATTTTATTTTCACATGTAATATGCTTTTTATATCATTATTTATGAATCGGGTATAATTTAATATATTTTATTGACTTTATTGTGATTTAATTTGAGAATAGCTCGTTTGGAGTTCGTAACGTGCTAATAAAATAAATGTCAATGGTTATCATATTAGAAACCTACTAACTTGCGTTTGACATTTGGATAGATCTATATGTAAGTAAAACAAGCAGATTGTGCTGTAACTTATATAAAACCGTGAGGTCATACATAAACTTGTAACTCCCAATCATTTGTTGTACCAAATTAGGAAGATGAAGATAATAAGTTTCTTAAGCAACCTTCGGGTGTTGTCATGGTCACGGATCGCAGATTGCAGGAGATGTAAACCATTGTACAGGCTGTCCCATGTAAGACAGGAATTACAAAAGTAAAAAAGATAGGTGTATATTATAAAAAGATATATTTCACCCAGGAATTAGAATCAGAGTGAGTTGTACTTTGTCAAGGCACTGTTTCCGACTTGTGAACTCCCTGTTTGTGTGTGAGGCAGAGAAAGTGAATATGTGTGTGTGTGGTGTTCGAGCTGGATTAACAAGGTAAAGGTTAGCTACCTCGTCACGCCGATGAGCGCCAATGAACGGCACCAATAGACAGGTAGGTCACATGACTACAACTTAGTCCGTCTTCTAGCTGCGGGTTAAAAGCTTAGACAACATTTCTAGAGGTTGTTTCACGAGTTTATCCCGCCGGACTTCACTTTCACTTGTGCCCCATGAAGCGCCTATTGCCATGGGTAAGGATCTGCTCTTCCTTTTCTTATACATTAGCTCTTGATGTGCTCGATACTGAATTGATGGTGTGATGTGGTTTACTTTTGGAGTTATTTCAAAGATTGATTTGTTGTTGTTGTTGTAATATGTGATCTTTTGAATAACTATTGTGGATTTATCGTTTTGGGAAGTCTCGTTTATTTATATCCAAGTATGTGATAGGAGACAAAATTCTAAAGGAGTCTAATGGTAAGGGAGGGTTAAGTTGCTGCTCAACTCATTTGTTTGAGAATATAAAACTAATTCAAAGTTTGAGGAATGTTTTGTATTTATACAGATAATCCCATTTAACCGCTTGTGACTATATATTTGCTACGTAAAAAAATTAAAGATCAAACTATAATGGTTTTTACCATTTACAATAGATGACCCCTTACAATATATATATATATAAAAGAAATTATTGATAATTGGGAAGATAAGCCCACACTCGGTTAAAGCTTTATTTAACTAACTCATTTATTACATGATGGGTAAATAATAAACAAGTAAAGAGTAAACTTTGAGAGATTTTATTTAGCTTTGTTAAATTTGTCTTTACTATAAGGAAAATTTATAAAAGTTTTATTCTTCGTTAAGAAAATAATAGTCTTCGTGGTTTTTCTAATTATATAGCATAATTAATTTAACCACAATATGATAAATAGTTTAAATTTTGGACAATACGTTTTTGGTTGAAAGATTTCCGAAAGGAAGGATCTAATTTTTTCCAAACGAAATAAAAGTAAAAAATGTAGTATCTTATCCAAAATACTTGAGAGATCTAACCCTTAGTTATTTTATTTTACCTTGTAGAATGTAAAAAAGTGCAGGAGGTTTAGTAAATTGAGAGGTATAATAAGAAATAAAATTCGCTTTTTTGAATTGCCATTCAACCAACTAATGCAAAGTAAATGAGATACTGTGAGGTATGAGTAAACACAGTGTTCCTAAGTTTGTACTTATAAAATGTGATTTTTTCAATTATCAGTCATTTATAGTATTATGTCTTTGACACAATAAATTGTAATTATAAGATGAAATATATCTGTTTGAATTGTTAGAATTTAGCGGTTAAGTGTTGTTATAGTTATACTGCTCTTTCCGACATGATCTGAAGTTTTACAATCCACTATGTTTCACTGGAGAGTAGTAAAATTTTTTTGATTGCCATTGGGATCTGTTCTTGCTTTTCATCTTAACCACAAAATTAAATACAAAATACTGGAGAACTGATAGAAATTTAAACAACGAAAAAAATGCTTAATCAATTCAATGCTCCCATGACGTCTATACATAACTTTTCTTTGATGAATGACATTTAATTAACATTACACTGGCGTATTTTCTGTATCTTCTGTTCAAACGAATCACACCTTATACATTATGTATGTCATCTGAAAACTAATCATATCTTATACATTCTCAAAACGTGATTTAAAAAAAAAAGTCATTTATTGCCATAGATGAGAATCATATATAATTAGTTTTAAACCAGGCCTTAGCATCAGCCGAACTAATTAATACCTATTAAATATTATTGTAGCAGACGAGTACTTAAATAACAAAAAACGTAATTATTATTTGCAGCAGCCATTTTTACAACACATACTCATAGATACACACACTCTTTGTAAATGTTTATTCTTCAGTCTCACTTATATCGATAGTTTTGGTTCTCTGCTCTACTCTTATTATTTCAGTTCATTTCTGTGATTGGAGTAATAAGAAACACGTGGTAAGCTTCGTAGCTAATCCTATTGTAACGTTGCTAAAGAGTCGTCTTTCTTTGTTTTGTACGTGATAGTTTAGCAAGGAACCAGTCTGTCGCTTAAATCTGCGGAATTGTCTGTTGTTCTGTTTTGTTATTATATTATTATCTCTTTTAGTTGTATTCTAATTGTTTGTTACATAGTTTATTTACAGATCCTTATAGTGGTGTATTTTAAACTTTTAATCAATGTGACATTCATTGGAGATTTCATCTTTGTATTAGATTATTTTAAATTAATATTTCACAATTAAAGAAACTTTAACCTCGAAGTGGAGAAGGTTATCATCCGAAAGCTTTCGCGTTATCGGGTTTATTGAGCTATGTTTCAACAACCTTTTAGATCCAACGAGTTTTCTAAATGTTTCTGAAATTGTGGTGCATTTTTTTGTTGTTTTTTCTTGAGTTTCTTTAAGCCGTCCGATCACCCATACAGGTTTAATGTAGTTATTTTAGTTTTTATACGTCTGTAGCCTTTGCCATGGTAAATACATTTCGGTTACGTAAATGTTCCACTCCTACTTTCCCCTGTTTAAGAAAAGACTCGTTTCGTGTGCAACACAAAAGAAAGTAAAAGTGGTCTCTGGAAGTGAGTTAACCTTGACCTTTCATCTCGCTAGATGGCAGCTCGGCGCCTTCCTTTCAACGAAAGTATCTTCCCTCTTTTATCTCGTTACAAACGAGATAAACTTAGCGAATTTTTAGATACCTGCCTATCTTTAACCCCCTATTGCATTGTAACCACAAAGTTAATTTTAATATTCTATATGGTAAATTCTCTTTTAGGCATATAGTTAGTCAAATTTTTTTATAAACATGAATTTGTTTAATAAAGTAATTCTTGTTTTGCTAAAATTAACATAAACTGGTTTCGACTGAGATATGAAAGCGATTATTATTATTTTTTATTTTACATTAGGCTAGTACGTGTTGTGAATACCTGTATAGTTTATAAGAAGACATTTCAGGTAGTTCTGTGTGTTAAAATCAGGTTGACACAAGAGTTTCAATAACAAATTTAAAACTTGATAAATCATATTTTCTTTCTGGGGATTAAATTTTTTCTCGCTCCGATATTATTGTATCAATATTTTAATAACAATTAAAACTTCTACTAAAGCAGTTAAATATTCATGTTAGTATCTCGAGCAAAACAATTGAAAAAGTGCTGAGAATCAATGCTGTAGCATTATAATACTATTTTAACCTATCTTACTTTTAATTCAAAAGTGGATTCATAAAAATTGATAAGTGATCTATAATAATTTCAAAATAAACGGTGGAAGAAACTCGAAAATAGCTCATGCTAACACTGGAAAATAAAAAACTCGTGGAGTATACAAGATCTAGAAACAATGATATCGTTTTAATAATGTTTCCAGGTTGTAGTACACAAAAGCCAAATTCACCAATGCGTGTTTGTATTGTGACATATTATCGCACACCTACATGTTGGAAAGTTTCCGTCATGTTTATCGAAATCTAATACGATGAACACTACCTATGGTTCGCATGAATTTAGTGTCTATCTGATGGTTTTAATTCACCAATGCGTGTTTGTATTGTGACATATTATCGCACACCAATACGTTGGAAATTTTCCATCATGTTTATCGAAATCTAACACGATGAACACTACCTATGGTTCGCATGAATTTAGTGTCTATCTGATGGTTTTTTGTTTGTATGTTAATTCTTTTCTGGATATGAACAGCTACATTTTATTAAAACAGTTAACTGAGATGGAAGTAGTCATAAGAACACAGGCTAGCAATTCTTATCCAAACAACAACAAAAACTTTATTGAAAGTTTAGGGATAAATATTTTCACGACCAGGTTTCTTGGCTTTATACGTTAACTTCATAGCAGCAAAGGGTGGTAGTGAAGTAGGACCACGTTTTTAATCAGCTTAAGCCAAAATGGTTGACAAAACATTACTAGATCACCATCCAAGACTTTCAGAACATTATTAAAATTTTCTAATTTAACTAAGTAAAATACTGTGAACAGTAGTGTGTTCCAAATCTCACTGTTGTGGAGTATTTATACAGAAAGAAGTGAAAACTTTAGTGATTGCATTAATTCATTTTTGATGTAAGATTTCACATTCAGAAACTAAACCTGTATGTAATCCATATATACTTACTTATATCAAACTGGAATCTGTGAATGGTTAGCATTGCCTGTGACAAGATTTAAAGCTTGTAATGTGTTATACCTGTGTTACTTCGGTGTTAAGGAACCTAGAATATCGTATCCTGAAACTGACTATCTCAACTTTATTACAAATTACGAACTATTTCTTGCAGACTTCTCAGAAGGGACATAACCTTTTCAGTTAATGTTAGATAATAGTATTCTTCTAGCAGATACATAGCTTTTTCAGAATCATTTTAATGTTAATAATATTTATAACACTCTAGATATTAAACCAATAAACAGTGGGAGTTTAACATAAAGTATCCACTGTTATTAAGTGGTTACAATGAACAGTGGGGGGTAACATAAAGTAGTATCCACTGTTATTAAGTGGTTACAATGAACAGTGGGGGTTTAACATAAAGTATCCACTGTTATTAAGTGGTTAAAATACATTTTGAAAATCGTAGTATGTTGGTTATTGTTTATTTCTTACAACCTTCATATGAGTGAAAATCGAACAGTCAGACATTATCAAGACCTGCAATTAGGCAACCAAAAAGTATTTATAGCTTAGAGTGGAGAAATGTTTCTTGACGTACAAAGTTATGTTATTTAAATTTGCTAGCTAATGTTCTGTCTAAGTTAGTTTGAATCGAACTTAAAGTTCATGGCGTAAGAACAGGTGTAAAAAGCTCAGAAAGAGTAAATGTTAAGAAGTTTTTAGGAAAAAAAATATATATATAAACATTATTTCTCCTCTCTAGGCAATATCTGATCTGAATTATATTTTCGTGCTTAGAAAACTGGTTAATTGAATCATTAATTGCTCCAACTATTGGAGCTTCCAATGATTTAATCAACCTTCAAAAATGTCATCGTGTTTTTATATTGTCGATTATGTATAACACATTCAGTAATTACGGAATTGATAGCCAAGTAAAGAATTTAATAAAACAAGTTTTTTATATATTGTATTGAAGTTTTACTGTAAAATGTGTATACTGATCATTTTGCAAAGACGTTTCTCGGTCCACTTCCGTTATGTAGAACATTACTGTTTATTGTTGTTAGGGCACGCTGTTTTTAGGTATGTTTACATATCATAGTAAAAAAAATAGAAAATTCAAGCATTTTTTTGTTTAGCCAACACTATTGTTTTAGGCTGCGTGGTTTCGTTGGTAACGATCCGTAATATCTCCGTGAAACGTTACTGAGTGGGTAAATAACGATGTACATTACTAAGATAACTTCATTTCTGTTACCATTAGCAACCAACCAGAACAACAAGGAAAGAGTGCATGATTTTTAAAGTTTTACATTGTGATGATGAAAGTGTTGATAACATAAATATACATTTAAAGCTAATGGAAAGTAAATATATATATTATAAAGTACACTAGAAAAGGGGAAATTGTTTTGTTGTGTCCATGAAAGTTTTATACTTATGACATCAATTTCATGAAAATTTCTTTCCATTATCTGTATAACTTCTTCAGGCGTCTCCTCAGTATAAATATCCTAGTTTCATTCTACCCTATCTATATTTGTACCTATATATTGATATCCTGGATCCCTCTTTTTTTCAGCCATAGGCTACTTGGACTTGTAGTTTCAACTCATAATAACTAAAACCTGTTTGTACAAATGTTATTTTTCATCTCAATGCTAATATCTTCCAAGTGTTGAGAGCAGATCTACCAAATCTTCAGAATCTCCACAGGGGTTCCTTCTTCAGGACTCGTCTATTTCACAACCTCTATTTTCAGTTGTTTCCTTGATATTCTTATTTTTTTCAAAAAAATTGAAAAATAATAACAAGGCCAGTAATTCTTTATTCAGAAAAACAAAACAGGTAGATGAAATAATAATACTTGAATGAATGTGATAATGAAAGCCACAAACATATTTTTTGAATATTCCAAACTAACTACGATTATGACGAAAACCAATATCATAAAAGTGAAAACAAATAACAATTAGACACAAACTGAAATCCTTGTTTTAAAGCACTGAAATATAATAAAAATATAAATTTGTAACTGCAGATATTGATCAGTATACTTGGGAAACTTTAAATCCCGCGCCTGTAGCTCCACCTAGTGCTTATTTTGTTACCTAGTTCTTTATAATGCTTTTTTAATGATTTAGAAGACTATACATTCCAACAGACGCAGTTAGTTTTCAATATAAGTGCTTTAATAATTAAAGATTAAGAAAGCATCAACGTAATCTTTTATAAACATATGTGTATGAATAGTGCTAGATTTCCATTGCTAATGTCACCCCAATGTGTGTAAATAAAAACTTGAACTTGTTTTCTGGGCTGGAAACTATAGAGCTGTAACGAGTGATTGCTCACGTGGGGATAGCCTTGGGCTTATACATCAGCAACTATGCCGACAAGTTTGAAAAGAAAACTCAGAGCAACAACCTTTATCTTGCGTGTCACAAAGGTCAACCATAACGTATTTAACCTTCCATGCATACTGAATAAGACAGAGAACAAGATTCTTAGTCGTACCACTGGGTTTTTGAACGATAAAGTGTTGACAAAGCTACCTTTTTGTTCAATCAAATTCAGAGAATTTAGCTTTCGTTATATTCTTTTTTAGATCTAAATGTCATACTAAACCAGTCTGAATAGTAGTAATGGTTAAACTATCCGTTTGGATAGGTGTGTAAGTTTTCTGATAATGATGAAAGTCAGTAATATTACTTGACTTTTGATTTTCTATTTATATCTCTTTATATATACTCAGAATGTTTCAAACAAATTATACTTACAAAGTGATTAAAAAAGAAAGAACTTTAAATTAGTTATCTGTATTGCACGATTAACAAGTGGAACTTTTCATAAAATATATCAGTCTAACCTTCTTTTTTTAAAAGATTTACTGACTGCATTTTATTCTAAATTTTACGTACATAAATTATGTTGTTATCTAGTATGATTGGTAAGTTAAAATGGGTATTACCAAATTTGTAATCAACTTATTTTGTGTATATTATTTTTTATTTAAGTGTTTGCTTATTCGTAATTAAGCAGAAAGCTACACAATGGGCTATCTGTGCTCTGTCCACCACGGGTATCGAAACCCGGATTCTAGCGTTGTAAGTCCGTAGACATACCGCTGTGCCACTGGGGGCATTTTTATTTAATAGCCCCCATTGGCACAACAGTATGTCTGCGGACTTACAACGCTATAAACTGGGTTTCGGTACCCGTGGTGGGCAGAGCACAGATTGCCCATTATGTAGCTTTGTGCTTAATTCCAAACAAACTGTTAAACTGTTTATTTAATAAACATAAATACAATAAATTATTCAAGACTGAACAAATAGAAAACTGGGCAAAACCAAGACCAAGAGTGTTTATTTGAAGTTAAACACAAAGCTACATGATGGGCTATTTGTGCTCTGTCCACTACGGGTATCGAAACCCGATTTTCTAGCGTTGTAGGTCCGCAGACACACCGCTGTGCCATTGGGTGTGTATGTGTGTTTTTCTGATAGCAAAGCCAAATCGAGTTTTTTTCTGTGTTCACCGAGGGAAATCGAACCCTTGATTTTAGCGTTGTAAATCCGTAGATTTACAGCGGTCCCAGCGGGCGATGTGGCACTGGGGGTCGACCAAGAGTGATTAGAAACCTAAAAAGTTGGCGTTAGGTTAACAAATTGGTAATACGAAAGAAAGTTTGTCATTCCATTACTTCTACTATTCTGACAATGAAAAAATATTATTTATAGATTTTTTAAAAACATGTTTTTTCCTAATACTGATTAAATATATTAAAATAATTACAAATATTTATTATATTATATGAAATATTCCTTTCGCAAAATTTTGCTAAATGTTGTTTATAAAAATTTTAATTTATTTAACAAATATTAATATAATTTTCTTGCTACTGAACTATTGAATAGAAAATATTTACACAGAACAAATATAGACATTTTTCGGGGTTAAAAAAAGTGGTGAATCATTGGAACTATAACAAAATGACAGTCAGTAGAATAACGCGAGAACGAAAAAACGTGGTACGTATTTTACTCGGTTTCTTGTATTGAAAAGGAAATACTTGGGCAAGGAATAAGAAACAGGAGGGGAGATGTCCAAAATAAAAAAGAAATTAGCTCATAAGCCTGCGAGGAGGATTACGTATATCATTCAATAACGTAGGGTTCATTTACTCGTTTCTTACCCATCTTGTTTTTAGCCTTCAGGCACAGTGCACGAAACGATCGACGCGCCACGAAGCTGGCGGCGGCAGTTTGCCGGGGCTAGTGACCCGGAGAAGAGTCATTGAGTTTTAATTTTTATCTATAGTTGTTTCACTTATTTATGTGCATATTTTTATCAAAAGCCTGTGACTATCTTCCTATATTTATGAAATTACAATTATCTTCACACTTTAAGTTTATAGTTCGTAATTTCTGTGGGAAATATTTTCTTTCATGCCATGTCACACTCAAATTTTATCAGTTATTATGCAGTAGACTGGTCTAGATTATTTACTTACTATTTTACCCTTGAGTTTTAAGATAGAATTTTATCAAGTTACTAGATAATATGCTGCTTCTATAGCTTTTATAATCGTAGAAAGTTCAGTCAAACTTGCTTCTAATATCATTTTACATGTTCGATGGAACCAATATGAAGAGTAGACGTAGTATACAAGTTTAACATTTTTATTATTGCCTGAAACGATATTTACTTATAACTTAACATCCTCTTCTAAAAAGCCCCACAGTGGTATGTCTGTGGACTTGTACCACTAGAAACCGGGTTTATATACCCGTGGTGGGCAGAGCACTGATAGCCCTTTTTGTAGCTTTGTGCTCAGCAACATCTTCTAAAAAAAACGCAATTTTCTATAAAAATCTTCAACGACTGAATTAATAGATTTTCTATTTACATCGAAAAAAATTATTATTCATATACCTGTTTGTATTAGTTAAATAATGTTAAACTTCGCAACTGTTTTAGAAAATGACGATACAGTTCAATACATTATATTTAAAATTGTTATACGCTTTTTTACCATGTTATTCATTATTGGCTTTTGTTTCTTCACGGTATAGGCCTAAACGCATATTTCTTTCTTTATTCATTTGTATGTGGATGTACAACCCCAATAAGAACCAGAAAGATATTACTATAGCTAACGTAGTGGTGTTTTAGCCCCATTGCTAAATTCTTTAGAATTCGAACGCTGGGATTTTTCGAGTTGCAGACAACACTTTCTGGGAGATTGTTTGTTTGTACTTAAGCACAAAGCTACGCAAAGGGCTATCTGTGCTCTTCCCACCATGAGTATCGAAACCCGGGTTTCTACCGTTGTAAGTCAGCAGACATGCCGCTGTGCCACTGGAGATCTTTTCTGTGAGTGTTCAGACTAGCGACTCATTCGAACTGACTGCTGTTTTTTATTGTCATACTACAATTTTTTGGTTTTTTCCAAAGCGTCACAATGAAGACGAAAACAAAAGAAGACAACAATGGCTTCCTAAACGTTTGTAAATGTTAAAAAAAAACTTAAAAGAAGAAGCAAAGTTTATATATTTTTTCTTATTAACTGCATATCTCTTGTTAGAGATATATAGGTATTTATGCAACTGGCCTTTTGTCTTCTTGTTAACAAACTAAATGTCATAAACCTAGAGAGGCTAAATATTTTGTCAAAATCTTAAAACTTGCCTTGAAAGAAAAACAGTTTGGACGATCAAACGCTAAATGTGCGCAAGTTATACATCACATTTTCAGCCGCAGCACAGCGGATCATAGAATGGCTGTAAGTTTATTTGTTGTTGTTTTTTTTTATTTTTAACTGTGAGCCTGTGGTTTAGCGGCTCATAGAATAGCTCTGAGTATTTTTCAAGTACAAAATTGTAGCTCATAGCTCCGTCATCTCTTGACCGATTGATTTGAGATCTAATTATAGTTTTGGACTCAGGAGGGCAAACCCTTTCGGTTTATGTATTTGACCACGCCCAAGGTTTCATAAATTAATTTACTCTAATCCTGCCTAAAAGAATTTCAGTTTGAGGGTAGGCTAGAAGAGGTCCTGATGAGTAATGAAATCGAATCGGATATACGCGCGCCCCACGCTTGGTATTGCTGGTGCACATAAATATAGTTAATAAAATGGAAAAAAAGGGCCTCATATATTAATTTACTCTAATCCTGCCTGAATTTCAAGTGCAGCGGCTATTGAAGATTCTCTCTTGCTGTATAATAACCTAAAGATCCAGGTCTTGAAATGTTCATGTGCTTTGAATAATATTCCAAAAATATGAATCGAATCAACAATTAAATCCACCAAACTACTAAATCCTCATGAAAAAATACGACCGATTTTTTGTTCTCTAACTTTATTTGTACAACAGTGAGATAACATTTCACACACGCTCTCTCTCTCTCTTAAAACGAAAATAAAAAAAAAAAAACTTGGCGTCATTTCTATTACTTCTCTAAATTTCCTATATGCTTTTTTCTGGTGGACTTTTTTTTTCAGTATAAACGTACTTAGTAATTTATGATAAAGTGGCTTTAGAATGTGGATGATATTTTTCGTTTGTCCTTAATTTTACTCTTCGAGTTGTTTGTTTGTTTGTTTGAAGTTAAGCACAAAGCTACACAATGGGCTATCTGTGCTCTGCCCACCACGGGTATCGAAACCCGGTTTCTAGCGTCGTAAGTCCGCAGACATACCGCTGTGCCGTTGGGGGGCTCTTCGAGTTGTGTTAGCATAGATATAAGATATAGTTTCTTTATGACAAAGCTTTATAGAAAGTATTCTTAAATGTTGTTTGTTTTTTGTTGTTGTTTCAGTCGCTGACAATGTAACTTGTAAGAAAGCGTTTTTAATTTCTTTTTCCAAGGGTATTTCATTAAAGTTACACATCTTTCGAGATTCAATCTCAAAATAACAGAAAATTATCAGTGAAATGTTGTACATCGTTAGTATGGCACGCTAGCTAGAATTTGTTGCAACACTTCTAAATACACGACATGAAAATTAGTTGTATTCATAAAGCAATAGCTTGAACTCGACAAAAAATTTGGCTATATTTGTAGAGTAATAACTTAGGAACACGACATATAAGTTAGTTATATCTATAAAGTAACAACTACAGAAACACAACAAGCAAATTAATTATATCTATATAAAGTTAACTAATTATGTGTCTTGTTTAGAAGCTACTACTTTATATAGATACAACTAATTATGTGTTTTGTTTAGGAGCTACTACTTTATATAGATATAACTAATTATATGTCTTGTTTAGGAGCTACTGCTTTATATAGATATTTAGGAGCTACTACTTTATACAGATACAACTAATTATGTGTTTTGTTTAGGAGCTACTACTTTATACAGATACAACTAATTATGTGTCTTGTTTAGGAGCTACTTTCTGATTCAGTGTCGCGTTTATGAAGAAACCTTAGCTCCCGAAATACCACAAATAAACCAGGCGAACAAATTCAAGATATATGCTGAACATTCACAATATCAACTCTTTCATTGTGGTATATAAAATCCAGGCTTTGTCCATGATACGAAGTAAACTCAGATGTTTGTCCATAATACGAAGTAAACTCAGATGTTTGTCCATGATACGAAGTAAACTCAGATGTTTGTCCATAATACGAAGTAAACTCAGATGTTTGTCTATGTAGTTTCAGATGCCCTTCTTGTTATACTTGTATTTTGTATTTCTGGATATCGAAATAGCAGTGTAACTAATTTGCAGTTTGCGAATCTAATTCCTGTTGTTTTTACTCTAAAGATACAACTAATCATGTGTCTTGTTTAGGAGCTACTACTTTATATAGATACAACTAATTATGTGTCTTGTTTATGAGCTACTACTTTATATAGATACAACTAAGTATGTGCCTTGTTTAGGAGCTACTACTTTATACACATACAACTAATTATGTGTCTTGTTTACGAGCTACTACTTTATATAGATACAACTACTTATGTGTCTTGTTTACGAGCTACTACTTTATATAGATACAACTAATTATGTGTCTTGTTTACGAGCTACTACTTTATATAGATACAACTAATTATGTGTCTTGACTGTCTCATAAATAATATGATCTTGACTTCTTAAACAAAAGCACGTCTATTTCTTATAAACGTTTTTATGAGTTGGTAAAATATGTTGGCAGCGTGTTAATCTGCAGTAAACAAATTGTATTATTTCAATAATTATCTGTCTTTGAAATTATTTACAATATCTTAATGTGCAAATTTATTTTTAAGTTACATAACAATGTAATAAAATTGAAAACAATCGTCAATAACTTCGCTAACCTAGTTGGTAAACTTTCTAACTCAAAGCTTTCATGGTTAAAAATGTTCCAAGTAATATAGCTAGCGTATTTGAATTTTTGATTTTTTTCTAAGGTTCTTAGAACTAATTTATATGAAGTCAATAATTCATGTTATGTAAGATTAAAATGGTAAGAAATTTCGTTATTAACTATTGCATCATTATACTAGTTTCTTAAATTGTTCTTATTAATTATTAGTACACACTGGCCTTCAATTCAGAAAAAAAACTAGTTATCATTCATTTGTTAAATCTAAAACACTTGTTTAAAATCTTTATGCACAATGAACTTCATCTTTTTGTACAACGTTCTTTAATTGACCATAGAACCGGGCCATCTAATGCAAGGATGGCATCCCGTTGTCCTTGGTAAAATATAAACTAAGTAATGATATGCTTGCAAGTCCAGTCATGCAGATGAAACAGCAATTATATATATTTCATTATATTCCTTTGTAATAAACGGAAACATGCAGTTGATGGGTTGTTTGAAAACTATATTATTGTTAGAAACTGTATGTGTGATGAACATACAAAATAAAGATAAACATCAAAAACATAATATAATGAAACTTAATGAACCAATTTTCAGAGAAGTCACTATATGCGATGCTAAGCACTAGGGCGTTACAAAATGACAGCAGTTCAGTACATTCTTAGCGTATATATTTTACAACCTTCATTTTCATGTAAAATACTAGAGCAACAAATCATAAGTTTGTCAGGTAAATAGTGACTTATCAAGATCGTTTGAGTGTTAAAACAATCTGGAATTAAAAAATATCATTCATTCTGACGCTGAAAACTTTTTAAAGTAAGGTATCACGTATATACATATGTGTGTGTGTGTGCACGTGAGAGAGAGAGAGAGAAAGTGGAGAGTTTTGAGTAAATACATGATTAATAGTTTCCTCTCGTTTCTCTTTTGTTTTTTCTTACTCTCATGCGAACATGTTTAAGTTGTAAAAACAAGGCTTCATTAGTTTCACGATAGGATAAAGACCTCTAGTTTCTTGGTGCTGTATTCTGAAGACAACAGGATGAGAGGACACAAGTTTAAGTTTAAGAGTTGGTAACGACAGACTAGGCTCCAGTTAAAACAATTTTACATTTCCAACAGACTGATTGTTTTATGGAATAAGTTGCCGTCGGCAGTAGTGGAGGCCCGCACTTTACAGTAGTGGAGGCCCGCACTTTACAAGAGTTTTAAAAGGGGATTCCAAAATTTCCTGAAAAATAAAGGGTGGGTTTAAGTTTTTTCTATTTCTCAGAGGTGGTTGTACAAGGATAGTCTTGAAGGACCAAATGGTTCCTCGTTATCCATATCGTATGCTAGAATTCAAAAGAAAATGATTCATCAGTTTTCATTCAGTTAATCTGTTTAGAATAGCGAGACCTCAAGCAATCGCTTACTTTCTTTTGCTTGAATCCACCACTGGGCACAATATGTTTAAAGCGTAATATGTTTTATTAATTATAAACATATTTTTCAATCGAGAACATTATGACAATGTAAATATATTGTTTACGAGAAAAATAGTAAGTTACTATACCAGAAACAGACTTGGTCATTCTCATGGAAAACACCAAAAAACGCTGTAGTCATACTTTAAATGTTTGAAAAAACAAACCATCCAGACGTGTCTGTTGTTATAAAAGAAATGAAACTATGCTGGCTCTCTCTCTATATATATATATATGAAAAATGATTAATTTAAGTGAACTATAATAGTATCAGTTTTGGCACATGTGCTTGTGTATCAAGTTCAGTTGTTGTTTTTTTGTTGTTTTTTCTAGTAAAAAATTCTAGATATTGAAGCTTAACTTTCACAACATAGTTGTAGAAATTATTTTACTGCAATTCTAGATTAACTTTAAAATTAAAGTTGTGGAAGCTGTTTTACTGCCAATTCTTGGTATTATGGCTTACCTTTCACATTATAATTGTGGAAGTTACTTTACTGCCAATTCTGGGTTTTAAGATTTAACTTTAACATTACAGTTGTAGAAGTCATTTTACTGCCGGGCCCTCGGTGGCACAGCGGTATGTCTGCGGACTTACAACGCTAGAATCCGGGTTTCGATACCCGTGGTGGGCAGAGCACAGATAACCAATTGTGTAGCTTTGTGCTTAATTACAGACAAACAAACAATTTTACTGCCAATTGTAGGTATTGAAGATTAACATTACATTTGTGGAAGTTAATTTACTGCCAATTGTAGGTATTTAAGATTAACATTACATTTGTGGAAGCTATTTTACTACCTCGTTATACAAAACCATTATTCATACACATTGAAGATACTTTCATTTATTTGAATGTTGTTTTTTAATTTGAAGACATCACTTTTTTCATTTTGCTCCACACTCTTTTGTACGATTTTTCTGCCACAGTTTCGATTATGTATTCCAACTGTCCAGTTCAGAAACGTCAAATTTTTGTTTTCATGTTCGTGACTTGAAAAAGCTGATGTACGCTGTGATAACTTGAAAAATAAATAATACACCCTTTTTTCAAATTTTTAACCCAAAGTTGAGATTTCTAGACTTTGCTTTTCATATTGCTTCACTTATTTTGATAACTTCTATAATACAATTTAAAATGTTGTTGCAATTTAATTTTAGAGCTAAGCTGTAGTAGCTTGTGCCTGTTTGCTTTTGTTATAACATTTAGGATCGTTGTTGTTTCTTAAAACATCATTTAAATATTTTTGGACAATTCTAAAGACGTTTAATAGTTTAATCATTAAAAAGATGCCCTATCAGTTTACTTTTCTCTTGGACTGGTTATGGCCTAGTGGCTAGTGTTCTGACTGGGAATACGAGGGTCCGTGGCTCACGTTCTGTTGCCACGAAAACGCGCTCCGCATTTTGAGCTGAGGATGCGTTATAAGTCTGACGGTCAAATTCCGTAATCCGATTAGAGTATCCCAAGAGTTGCCGATGGGTGTTGTTGACTAATTACCTTCCCTTTAGTTTATCAGTTTAAAATTAGGGACAACTAGTGCAATTAGTGCTTGTGTAGCTTTGTGTAATTATCCGAAACACACAGAAAAGAAAAAAATAATCTTTCATGCATCTGAACTTAAAATATACGTAAGTTTATTAAAAAACAATTTAAATTCAAGTCCTTTTTAATAACTAAAAATGTACACAATTTTCGCCTTTATATTCTCACATCTCAGTTATTTGTTATCTCATTTACATTTAGTTTTAATTTATATCAAATATTTTTATTGTAAAACATGAAAATGAAAATACAATAAATTTGAAAGTAAGCATTTGTTAGTCTGATATAATTAGTTTTAAGCGATACCTGTATTTTCTCTATGGAATCACTCTGTACAGCTTTTATTTTTATTTGAATAAACAGTTCTTATTTTTATTTTCGTTCACTTTCCTAAACTTGATGTGTTTTGATGTTTTCTTTAACAGGTTTAGCAGACATGATGAAGAAAGCTATTATATGGTCCCTTTTCCTAGTCTTGGTAAGTCTATATTTAATATATGTAAATCAGTTTATAAGTCACTGAATAAATCAGCTCAATTGGAATTTAAGTTGTACGCCGTTAGAGCAAACTATACTTCGAAATATACAGTTCATTATGAAACAGTATCATGTGCGGACATTTTATGATGTTGTTTTGAGCTGAAAATAGTGTGACAATGAAGATTCGAACTTCCGATTCTCAAGGCTATAGCAACAATATCGTATGTGAGTATTCTCTTTTAAGCTGAGAGTAATGTGAAAATGAAGATTCGAGTTCCCCAACCTTGAGGTTGTAGCAACAGTATCAGATTCCACGGCTGATAATAAATCCCAAATACATATCTTAAATATACTACAGAAATTTTACCATAGATATAATAGTAGGTAAATTTTAT
The DNA here is from genome assembly GCF_000517525.1 of Limulus polyphemus. Taxonomy (NCBI): domain Eukaryota; kingdom Metazoa; phylum Arthropoda; class Merostomata; order Xiphosura; family Limulidae; genus Limulus; species Limulus polyphemus. The sequence goes on from NW_013666234.1 coordinate 32,365, forward strand.
TTTCAAATATAAATCTAATACAACAAAGCAATTTTCATAATGTTTAATAGAAGAGTATTATGATTATTGATAGAACACATTTTAAAACGACTACGTTAATATATATAGGAAAATACGCTAACAAAATATTATTAACCACTTAAACAGCGTTTAAGCCTTAAATCTAACTTGAAATTACTAAAGAAATAAACACTGTTTGTGGGTTCGTAAGTAAAGCGAAGGGAAACAATATGAAACTGTACAAATATCTATTGCGGTAACTTGATTTTGTGATTTAATTAGATTAATGATATCATATTGAGCCATGAGTTATTATTACTGTTGTTCTTTTTTTTTAAATCAAACAATCGAAATTTTATTTTGAAACAATATACACCTTATAAGAATATATAAGGAGCTGTGCTGTGTAAGACTGAGTAAAAAGTAAATAAGTAAGCCTGTCTCATTATTACACTGGATAACCAGCAGGTTTTCCGTTGGGATGGTTACAAGTCGAAAGCACTAAATCTCTTAGTTCTTAGAAAATCTTGTTTGTTACATTGTTAGTAATAAAATGCTGATGTCAGTGTACTTTCATGACGTAAGTGGAATGAATTTATTCATTCGCCAATCACGTAATAACAGCTGTAGTCCTGACCAATCAGAATTAGTAAACTTGAAAACCGGCACGACGTCCTTGACTGTTTAACTAGGATAGGTGACCTTGTGAAGGACGTCTTTACTATCATGGATAAGTTCAACACACATACTTTTGTGGATATGCAAAATTAAACACACGTGTAAATGAACAGAACATATAAGAACTGAGAATACAATTGAATGGTACTAGGTAAGACCTTATAATTCTGAAACTGAACGACAAAAGGAGAAAAAGAGCAGTCACGCAGCAGTTTCATGGCAACCACGCAAGCATGCCATCACACGCGCCATCTCACCTTCCAAGTATATGCACACGAATTGTAATGGATAGACCTTGAACTGAAATGGCCGCCCACACTTTCTTTCCCATCCATGTCTAAACACTTACATCCGTTTGGCTAAAATCATCGTGCCTAGCATGGTTTACTTTTTCGTGTCTCCATGAGTAAGGTCGCATGTAACAATGGCCTTGCTTACTGGTAGAAAAAAATATTTACACTTCTTCGAAATTTATCCTCTTGTTTATCTGTTGAATTGATTAGAAAGATTCGGGGAAAGTCAAGCAGGAAAGGAGTGACCAACAGACCTAATCTAATGGCTAGGTTAACTGGTATGTGTTAAAACTGTGTCTGACCAACGTTACCTGGAAGGCGTATCATAGGCGTCTCTGTGGAGGTGAAAAACAACAAAGTAAAGACGTTCGACAATTTTCGTTGCGTCTCAAGCATTTTCGCATCTTGAATTACTCTTTTGTTTCTTTTTTCTTTCAAATAAAAAGCTCTTTTAACAAAATAAAAATTATACGCCTTTTAAGATTCAGTGAACAAGCAAATTGAGAGCTTACATCATTAAGCTTAGTTTGAAAATGACATCACACAAAAAGAAATAACTGCTCTAATTTTTGCTGCGTAGACATACGTGATTATGGTTTGGATAATTAATGTCGTCGCAACTTAGTATGATTATTGTTCATTTGATTTCTATTCCGATCTTATATAATATCATAATAGAATATCATTAACAAAGTCATTTCAGTAAAATCTGATAACCGTGAGCAAGAATTCCGCCTGTTGTACAGTAAAATCTATAGAGATTATCCATAATAACAAATAGATCTTAATGATAAACCGTTCCATTATTGAGAAAATCCCTTTATTAAATAAATGTTTTTAATGCTAAGGTTCATACTCCTATCATTATATAAAAAGTAGCAGTGGACTGTGTTTCAGCACTTTTGTATGTTTTACATTGCTTAGTTATTTATTATTCATGACATAATGTCTTATTTATAGAGCTTTAAAGATCAAAAAGATAATTCTGCCACAAAGTTCATAATGATGCGTTACTGAAAGATTAATAAATACTTCATCATTTGCTTTATTGCTAAGAGATTAGTAAAACTAAACTTATATTTACATATAAACTTTTATTGTGTTAGTGCATTAAGTTAACGAGGTACACTACTTAGGTTATTTATCTTGTTATTTAGACATCAAATTATATTTGTTCATTTGCTAATTTTAAGGGTGTATGTTTGTTTTTAATTATGCACAAAGCTACACAAGGGCTATCTGTGCTCTGCCCACCACGGGTATCGAAATCCGGTTTCTAGTGTTGTAAGTCCGCAGTCATACCGCTGTGCCACTGGAGGGCTTTAAGGGTGTAGTATCATTCTAATAGATTCACAATGGTATAATAACCTAAGATTAAACACACCAATAATCGTATTGCTATTTTCGTAGTATATCTGTGCTTTAACACGGTGCACACTTATCGAAAATTAACAATTGTGATGAAATGTTATGTGTTTGTGCTGTAATACAGTGACTTTTTGCGCCAGTTATACATAAGATATTTACTTAACAACTCTCGAAAGTTAGGTCCTCTATAATTATTGCGTACCAACACAGAAATAATAATATAGTAATATACGCCTTACTAGTATAACGATTAAGATACAAATATACTTTAATCATTATTGAACTGTTGTATATATCTTAAATAACGGTATTGAGTTATGAAATTAATCAGCACGTTTAACCTGTGAATCACCGATGGAGTATGAAACCCCACCGGCTTTTAAAACAATTTTCTAAAGAAATTATGAACACAATGTGGCTCCTCATTAGCGTGTCTGGAATCTGGATTGAGAATTCTAGGATTTGTATTTCGTGCCCAATTACCACAGAAGCGCGCTCCTCACTCTGTGACTGTGGATTTGCTATAACGTGACAGTCAAATCCCGTTATTTGGTCAGTCATAAGAATTGGTGGTTAGTGTTGTTAACTATCTGCCTCCTCTCTAATCTATCATTTCAAAATTAGTAACGGCTACGCGCAGTTAGTTTATGTATAGCTTTGCGCAGAAATTCTAAAAGTAAACAAACTACTATTTATGCATCAAATTGCTTGTTGGTCTATGATCTTTGTTAGTTACAAAACTTTTTTAAATATATATTATATTACAATTAATCTTACTGGCTTTCGCTGAAATTTCGTATGTATGCTCTATAGAAAATGAATGATTCGAACAAAACATTTTTGATCAGTTCTTATATTGAGTGCTGTAACAAACAAAAACATAATATTACTCCATATCGGACAATATGTGGACACCACTGGTTATGGAAAGTATATAGAAAAAGTCGGTAATCTAAGGATTAACCTGGTTTGGTCAGTAAATATCCTGGAGACACTGGCGCTGTTCAAATAGACATAAAACGGTACAAGCACTTGGACCACATTATAGATTTTCAACTGAATAAATCTCTAAATAGGGAAAATATTTTTCAGTTTTTGTTTGTTTGTTTTTTGTATAATTGAAAATAACCACATTACTTAGATGGTTAAAATATTTTTACTGTGATAACACTTGAATTGAATAAATAATCTTAACCCAAATAAGACTGTACAACTTCAGAGTATACAAAACTTAGCAAGTTTATTACAAGACGAAATTGTGATTCTTTTCAATATTACATCTGTATGTATGAAACCCTATTCAGAAATTTAACATTTTTACAGACATACATACACATAAATGAATATGTTGGATAAAAGGGCTATTGCGTAGGTATTTAATTTCAAACACCTTCATATCAGTATAATATTATTTTTGTTAAAAATTTATGCCCTTTAAAATGATAATTTTTTCAGGATAACCTCATTTAAATTTCATTGCGGCTTTACGTATAAACTGTTGCCCGACTGTTACTCTGCAGTACCCTATTGTTGCAGTTCGTCGCTGAGAACAAAGGACTAAAAAAAAAAAAGACAGTGAAGAAAACAAGTTCGTCACGTTTACAACATTCTTCACCTGAATGTGCGTCAGACAACCTTAGGTTTAGTAACCTTGACCTTAACCACACGAAGCGCACCATAGATGGTGATTATCCGGTCTTTTTCATTCCTCCTTGTCTCAAAAAATCGATACTTTGCTGAATGCTGTCCTGAGCTCTGTGGTATTTTTACCAGTTTTTATATTTTTCTCTGTTTATTTTTGTGTTTATGTTTTCTTATTATATCTCCGGTCAGAGGAATGTGTCTTTTCTCTGTTTTTAAAATTTGCATGTTATTTTTATTTCCTTTCTGTTTCTGTTAAATTAACTATTTATGATTTATTAATTATATTTACCTTACTTTCCATATGATGTATACCTTCTCTCACAGACCGGGTATGATTTAGTAGTTAGTATGGTCCGACTGTGAATCTTAGGATTCATGGTTTTCGCACCGTTCCACACTTTGAAGCAGTGGTAGCGCTATAAGAGTGATGGCCAAATCCCATTCTTCAGTCAGACAAGAGTTTCCCAAATGTTGGTGGTGCGTAAAAATTATAAAAAATTCTAAATTTTCCTTTTACGCTTATAATTTTTTTTGTTTAAATATTATTTTGTTGCATTCCTAGCTTTTTATCACGAAGTTTATATTTCATTTTTCGTCATTTTATTTGGTTCATCTAAAGTACCGAATTTTCATATATTTTTCTGTTGTTATTTTTATAGAAAATTGGTAAAATAAGTTTATATTAATCTATTTCCAGGTTTCTCTGAAACTTTCACTAATTAAAGAATAATGTAGTGAAACAAGAGTAACTTGTTGCAATTTTCATAAACTAACCTTAAACTCCGTGATTTCACAAATCGTGTTTTGCATAAATGCATATCGTATTTAGAAAATGGAAAAAAAAATTAGAGACGACATATTTATTATGTTTAGACCATTCCTAATTACTAGGTTTTTGTTTTAAATTCACGTATTTTTCGATTTTCTGATTAGTAATGAGCATGTGAACATTTTTTTATGAACTTAAATTTTTGAAAAATATATAAAAACTTGGTTTGTAAGTTCTTCTCAAACTCATTTCTTAAAACAATCTTATATTTAATAAATGTTATTATCAAACAATTAAGAATGTTGTTGTATAAGACATAAGCAGAAGTATAAGAAAAAAAAAGAAGGTATCTTGAGGAGATGAAAACCTATAAAGCCCAAGAAGGCTAAAAAAAAAATAAGTAAAACGATTGGGCTTATGTGTCAATACACTGTAATAAAAGATGTATAACTTTCGTGGAAGCTACTAGAATTCAAATCGAGAATTATATCGACTGAGGTTTTATACTTCAACAATTACAAACAGGTCTAACTCTTGCTGTATTTTCCATAATAACGTCCAATTCCAGTGCATCGTGCAAGACGTTTCGAGTCTCTGCCATCATTACCTACCGATTTTCTGATTCTATAATTCTCGTGGAATTACAGCCCTCGCCCCCCCCCCCAAAAAAATCTCACAGTAAAGTAACAAAAAAAAGGGAGTAAGATCCCGGAATTACGATTTCGAAAATTACTTCGGGGCACGATTGAATTGCCTATATTTTTCCTTTCACCTCCAAGTACTAAGTTTCTCATAGTGGTATAGACAATCTCAAACCTCGCCTCTCTACCCCGGGGCAAGGCAGTTTCTTTTCGTCTTTAACGTCGCCATAACGACCACTTTCTTTACTGCTCGTGGAATTTGGCGCTTTCTTCTGCTGTACGACATGTTACGTATTTAAGTCCTGGAATGACGAATTCTGCCTAAGGGCTAGAAATTCCAAGTAACGCTTTGAACATTTAAAAAACACATGTATATGGTACCCATGAATGTAATTTTTTGACTAGTCTACCAAATTTTATTTTAATATATAACAGTTATCAGTCCGGTGAATCAGCACTTAACATAATTTTTACGACTTATTAATTTTAAAATGACGATGGTTTGTTCGCCTTGGAAAGACCAATATTCACTTTTTTATACCGTTATATAGGACAGGAATTTGTTGTCACTGTTGCTGATGATCTTACAAAAATCTCTTCAAAATTATTATCTACAAAATATTTATATCATAGGACTATTGGCAGTATAATGTGATAAAACACGACTCAAGGCCAGGGATGGCCAGGTAGTTAGGGTGCTCGATTCGCAATCTGCGGGTTCGAATCCCTGTTCCACCAAACATGTTTGCCCTTTCAGCCGTGGGAGTGTTATAGTGTGACGGTTAATCCTACTATTCGTTGGTAAAAGAGTAGCCCAAGAGTTGGCGGTGGGTGGTGATGACTAGCTGCCTTCCCTCTAATCTTGGTAAGTTGGGGACTCCTGGCGTAGATAGCTCTCTTGTAGCTTTGTGCGAAATTCAAAACAAACTGTACCTATACTTCAGTAACTATTATTGCTTCAGATGTATCACTTAAAGACCACGTGTACAATACTATTTTACTTGATTTTTTTCCCACTTTAAGGTGTCAGCTCAGTACCGACCGAAATACCCGAGCCCTTACCTACAACGAGAGATTTTCACATTAAACCTGGAAGATGGATATTTCGGATGCCAGGTTAACCACTCGACTGACGTCTTACAGTTATTTGAACTCTCGAATCTGTGTAATGGAGTTCCAGATTGTTTCTTTGGAACCGATGAAGTTGGGGAAGATTTGAAATGTACAGATAGGGGTAAGAAAAAGAAAACGAACTTCATTATATTCATGAACAAAAATCAAAATTGTTTTAAAACGATTGCCTATGCAAGTTTGGCAGATACCTTGATTAATATAGTAAATTATATATAATATAAATTTAGTTACAATTAAAAAATAACTACATCGTGAAAACTACACTTCAGAGTTCAGAATACGACACGTCCTTTGTACTAACATACATTCCAAGAGTTAACAATTAACCGCATAAGGATTTAAGTTCAGGAAGACACGTCCTTTGTACTAACATACATTCCAAGAGTTAACAATTAACTGCATGAGGATTTAAGTTCAGGAAGACACGTCCTTTGTACTAACATACATTCCAAGACTTAACAATTAACTGCATGAGGATTTAAGTTCAGGAAGACACGTCCTTTGTACTAACATACATTCCAAGACTTAACAATTAACTGCATAAGGATTTAAGTTCAGAAAGACACGTCCTTTGTACTAACATACATTCCAAGACTTAACAATTAACTGCATAAGGATTTAAGTTCAGAAAGACACGTCCTTTGTACTAACATACATTCCAAGAGTTAACAATTAACTGTATAAGGATTTAAGTTCAGGAAACTACATAAAATCCGCAGCATTAAGAAAATGCAAATAAATGTGGAGTCCTGCATTAAGTTTTTATCTATTATTTGTTGATTCTGTTGAGTTACGTCAATAATGATTAATAATAAGTCGTGTAGTGTGAAATAAGTTAACTTATAATAAAGCTTGTAACTTAAAAATTGTTATTTTTTACTTTCATTACATGTCAATTTGATTTTTCTCATGATCAAGATTTGATTCAATATCTGAATTGATGTCGTTTTACGATAGCTTTAACACTGCAGAAGCATGATACTTTTGTTAACTTTATTAATAAATGGTTTTATTTTAGTTGATCTGTCAACTTGTTACAAAAAAACTAAATAGTACTTTAATGGACGCGTGTGCCATTTGCATTTTATGTGTTTTCCTTTTTAAAGTCCATAAACATATCTGACAGTTATAAGAAGTCATGAAATCTATGGGTGTTCGTAAATCCTACCCCGATATCCAAATATATTTTTACTGATAAATGTTTAGGTTTAGACGTAGGAAACACAAGACACTTCACTTATATACGCCCTTCTTTTGCCACTAAAAATTATATAAGATGTGACGTTTAAAAGTTGTTTTTCTCTTAGAAAACTGCCATCCCAAGATGCCACGATGCATGAACGGCGCCTGTCTAGAAAACTTATGTTACTGCAACGATGGGTTTGGCGGCAAAGGTTGTGAAATGCCAGGTAATTTTTTAAGATGTGCTCTTTTGGTTAATAGAAAACTTACTAGCCTAAAACATAAATATCTAATGACGTTTCTGTAGGTTTTACGCTTGTATCTTATAAACGGATATATAACACGTATATATACATATCGATTGAGTTAGATCAGCTAGAGAAATATGCCCTTAGAAAAATATACACTGTTTTCTAAGTATAAGTTAAAACCCTGTGCAAAGAAACTTGTTAAATTAAAGTAACAGTTGTGTTTTAATATATGTTTATGTTTGATCTTGTTATTTTCAGATGAAAACGAATGTAAATATAGACCATGTGACGTATTTGCCCGCTGTACGAATACAATGGGAAGTTTTTACTGTTCTTGTTTTTCTGGGTACGAAGGAGATGGTTTCGATTGTCACGGTATGATACCACTTCTCCCTCACCGACATTATTTCTTTTGATTATAAACAACAAAAACAGATAAATAAATAGTCAGATAAAGCAAAAGAAAAAATCAGTGATTTGATAAATGATACAGTAATTATATGACAAGCCAATATATTTTATGTAGCATTTTACTTTTTAGTATACCCCTAAGTAAACATTTAATTAGTTTCTATGAACCACTAATGAGATATACAGGTTATTTTTGTTGTCTTATACTGAAAGGATTTATACATTTTGATAATAAAGTTAGAAAAAACTGCCTTCACACTCCAAATAATTATCACAGAACTTTTTATTTTAACCGACGTTTCGTCTTTGCGGCTTCTTCAGGACAAGTACATAAAACTGTTTGATATTAGATTTTAAGGAGAAAAAGTATATGGTAGCTATTCTCATTAACGAAAAAATCCAAAAATGAACAGAGGCAATGGAGGTACAAGTAACTAAACCATCATTACAAAAACAAAAACAAAAAACATATGAAAAATATAAGGATGATGTAGGGATGCAACTGCCAAAAATTAAAGAAACAAGGTTTGGATAAACGATACAAAAGTACCCACGTAAGTAGCAAAATATTTCCAAGAAAACTTTTATCTACAATTAAATGTTGAATTCCTTTCATTTGCTTGACTTCAGGTTTGAATAAAAGCATTTAAACTGAATAATGCCATAAATCTTACAATGGCTAATTCTCATAAGCTTGTAACACTGATTCAGTGGCTACTTATGTAGGGATTTTTGTATGGTTTTATGTATTCATCCCTGTTTTGTTTCTGTACGTTTTTTGGCATTGCCATCCCTACATCATGGCCCGGAATGGCCAAGTGGTTAGGGCGCTTGATTCGCAATCTGGGGGTTGTGGTTTCGAATCCCCCTCCCACCAAACATGTTTGCCCTTGCAGCCGTGGGGCATTATAATGTGTTGGTCAATCCCACTATTCGTTGGTAAAAAAGTATCCCAAGTGTTGACAGTGGGTGATGATGACTAGCGCTTTCCCTCTAGTCTTTTACTACTAAATTAGGGACGGCTAGGGCAGACATTCCTCGTGTAGCTTTGCGCGAAATTCAAACCCTACATTATCCTTATTTTATTTTTTTCAAAAATGTTTCTATTACTTGTTTCCCCTCTTTTTTTAAACAATCAATATCAATGAATGGCAATCGCTACGAAGGCAGCAGTTTTAGCCTGGCGTGATGAGTTCTCTTGATGAACATCATGTGTTGAAGTTAGTAAAACGCTATATGCTTTTGCACTCCCCAATCTAAAATGCGACATTTTGGTGTGTAAATCATCGCAGCAACTTCAAGCATTGGTGAACTAGCCCTTATTACGCCAAACTGGACGTTGACTTTAATGATTTGATAAAGTAGATTGAAAAGCTAGAAGCTGATTCGAGAATTAAAGTTTCAAATACAGACATAAAGTGAATTACAAAGAACACTGACTACAGTTAGAGTTCACAACCCATGTTTCTAAGGTATAACATGGAAACATGTAAAAAGTAATTTGTGAAATGAGAACGTTCACAAATTTCACAGCTGTTATTGTATTTGGAATATTGGAAAAAAGAAGTGGGAAGTATAAAAGTGGAGCCAGCTTGAAATCTAGGTGGAAAGGATAGATGCTACTACTTAACTCAAATTGAATTGTACATTAAATTAGAATAACATTTAGGAGATTAACGGAGAAAGAGGAGCCTGTGTCGAGGCCTGTAGCAAACTCCCCAAGCATAGTAGTAGAAGTAATATTAAAATAATCTTATTTACATTGGGTACCTTGCGTTAAAAATAAAAATAATTATAAAAATGATGCACAATAATCAATAATATAAAGTGAAAGCGCTTGCTTGTTGTTGTTTATTATTAAGCACAAAGCTACACAAAGGGCTATCTGTGCTCTGCCCACCACGGGTATCGAAACCTGGTTTCTAGTAGTATAAGTCCGCAGACATACCGCTGTGCTACTGTGGGGCTTCGGTGGTTTGGGATTATGGACGGTGCAAGATATCTTTTTTTCATGCATAAATAATGAAGTCAAGAAGATGTCGTATCATTGGCTATAGTGTCGTTTTATGATTAACAGTCTCGATTTCCTATTTTTTTTTTTTTTATTAAAACGCAATCACTTGCTATTTACCTCAGGTACGTAGTATAAAACAAAGTGGTACATAATAATAATTAATACTAAAATAGAGGAAAATTTTTGTTTGCTTATTGTTAAGAACAAAGTTACACAATGGGCTAACTGTACTGTGCTCGCCATGGGTATCAAAACCCGGTTTTTAGAGTTATAACTTGTGTAAGTCTTCAGATTTACCGCTGTTTCACAGGAGGGGGGGGGCAGTTGTATCTTGCTTATGGTTAAACGTTGGGAGAGTTTTTAGCAGTTGCCAATGGACAGTTGCCAATGCACAGTCTCTCCCCTATATAATTATGGACTCCTGTGGCAGTACGCTTGTCAGTGCACAGTCCAGATAGCGTGACAACGTTTCTATCTTCGAACCAAAGACAACACAGAGACAACCGATCAGCATCTACCTACTGCTGTTATATATATATATATATATAGGGGAGGGAGATATATATTGATTAATAACGCCAATACCTTGGTTTTTTTAACCCGTGATGGGCATATCACAGATAATCCAGTGGGTAGTTTTGCATTTAACAACAAAACAAACAAATATACAACTGAATTATTTTAGATGTAATATTACTGTTCCAACTTTCTTTTTGAGGTGAATGATAATAGATTGTTCCAATGTAAGTAGAATATTCAATTTTTAATAAACATTGCTATAGGAACGTAAATGAAATCTTACGACGATACTATTTCGTTATATCAGTAAACTTACTTGAGTTTTGTTAATATAATAATATGTTTTTTATTTTAGATATCAACGAATGTGAGATACCCACTCTAGCTGCCCTATGTGTAGACAATGCCGAATGTTGTAACCTACCAGGCCATTATGTATGCAAATGTTTACCCGGTTTTACTGGCAATGGAACAGTTTCGTGTACAGGCAAGTCAACTCATAATTAGCAGATGTGTACATGGTTGGTATTACTGTGGTTTAATTCGCAGCCAAAATAGTCGATAATAACGTAGATAGGAACCTTTGATTAAGCCACCTTAAAGAAACTAAGAGATATTATCAACTTCAATTTCAAAGGCTCAATCCAGACATTTGGGTTTGCGTTCACTTCATTTAAACTTTTAAAAATTGTATTTAAAATAAAATAAAAAACAACAACTGGGAACTCTGAGATATGCCTAGTTTTTAGTTCCAGTTCCAGATTAAAAAAACGAAAGTTCGCATTTTAAGAACGTATGTGAAATGTTTTAAGATATCATTATATACATGAAATGTGTTGATGATACTATTTTTTCCATATTCTGTGAGCAAAATTGAACTCGGGACCTTGTACATGCTAAGCGAGAACTTTACGAACAGAACTAAAGGATTTACACAATAACAGGGGCATAGTAATTCCCCCTACAGACCCCGTAGTACGTGTGTGAAGGGGAGGAACGCTAAATTGGGGCCCATAGCGCTATGATAAATCGGATACGAAGAGGGCGCGATGGAAAAATTCACAGGGGCGCCTACACATTCTGCGCTATGTCTCTGCCCAGTAGCATCTGCTTGTAATGAGGCACTTTTTGACAACTCAAACTATTATACTGTAAACAGTTGCAGTAATATATTATTACATGAAATAATTCTTTCGCTGATACTTATTTACGAATAACTTTAGGCTAAGCAGTTTGCATAAGTCATACTCGTGCCGTGCAGAGTCTCATATATTTAATGATTTAATAAGCTACATAATTTCAAATAACAACTTGAATGCAATATTTTTGTTTTAAGGTTAGTTGTACGCCAGGGCAAGAAATAGCTTATATGCTTTACAAAAATAAATAAATAAATTTATAGATTGCATTTTACATTGTCAAAAGCATTATAATTTTTCTGTGCGTTAAATGTTACATTTTTGTTGTGATATTTAATGTTTAATACTTTAATCAATTTCGCAGTAAAGTTTTCAAATAATACTAGGTTTTATTAAATCCTTATAATATTTGAAAAATATACATGTGGAAAAGTGTGCACATTATAGATACGTTTTAATATAAATTATTTATCATATTGAGAACTAGCTGGAGTACACGTCCCCTGGGCGGGAGTTATATTAAATTCATAATTAATAAAAGGTTATCTTAGGACATGAAAAGTTGTTTCCTTTATATGTAATT
>NW_013666234.1:45000-50618 GCF_000517525.1 Limulus polyphemus
TAGTGTAAAAAAAAAACACGCAAAAACGCCCATAAAAACTGCAAAACACAAAATGTGAAAACGCAAATTTGCATGTATCTCCGCATGGACTCAAGAAACCTTCATGCCAAATTTGGTGAAGATCCATCAACAGGGGGCGAAGTAGTGTAAAAAAAAAACACGCAAAAACGCCCATAAAACCGCAAAACGCAAACTGAAAATTTGTATGTATCCCCACATGGACCTAATGAACCTCCATACCAATTTTGGTAAAGATCCGTCGACATCCTGCGAAGTAGTTATAGACAACATACAGCACTATTATATTTATATAGATTTCTCAAAAAGCGAAAAATCAACACATTAAAAAAAAGATCTGGTGAGTTTTCGTTTTCAGCAGTTAAAGTATGTGATTGAGATAATTCAGTCAGCTATGTACTAGTTAAGTATTTAAATCTTTAAAAAAAAAGTGAAATGAGCAATTGATAGAAGATAATTTATTGTTTGATGGTGAAAGCAGCAGCAAACATACATACATATATGTAATATGAACTCAGAAAACATTTAATAATTTGCTATTGGTTGTTTTAGACATTAATGAATGTTTGGAGCCGAACTCTTGTGGAAAAGGAGCCCAATGTCAAAATAATCCAGGAAGCTATGATTGTCGATGCCCACAAGGTTTTAGTGGTGATCCTTATCAATCATGTCAGGGTAAGTTACATGAATTTCTGTATAATTTACTGTTCTTGCAAAATAAACCTTTCATTTATTTTTTCTTCAACATTTTAAATTGAAAATTGAGTTACCATGAGTTTATCTAATGACGTAAATGAGAGAATATTGAAACAACCAATAAAAAGAAGGTAGAATTGCACATTATTTCATGAATAATATCATTATTAATAGCAATCCAATTCATGCTGTACCGTGAATTATCAAGCAGTTTGCTAATATAAATAGCATCTCAAGCACTAATATTTCTGTCTTGTAGTTGTACCAGCCGGCCTAAGAAAAAAACTAAAGAGCTCTGGTATTGGGTAAAGGCCTCATTAGCATTAGATATAGCAGATGTAGTGTGGTTGACATAATATTTTATATAGTCTTCTTTCATTTTGAATAAAAAGCCTCCCGGACAACATTCTCTCATGATTAAGAAAATGGTGGCAATGAACATATGGAATGAAATGATAAAAAAAATGGTTTTATTATTATTTTACATCGAATTAAAAGTTGTGAGGCATTAAAAATGTCCCGATCCCAACACTCCTTAAATAACATAAATTAATAGTTAAATCCAACCCCGATAACCCAAATATTCATCAACACATTAATTCTTCTAAAACTGCAGTCTTTATCACTTTAGATAGAAGTTTATTCAACAGATTTACCTCCTTATTGAAGAAAAAACAACAACTGTCAACTGAAGATCTACCTGACCTTTTTTAATTCTTAAATTTATGATCTCTTGTTCTACTGCTCTTAGAATTCAGCTAAAAAGTAGGATTCGTCAATCTTGTCAATTTCCTTATTGATTGTTAATACTTAAAGTAAATTAACCCTGACCCTTTTTTTTCCAAAAGAAATGTGTTAAATTAAGAGATCTTGGACTTTTCTCATATGTCAATTCATCAATCTCTGAAATCATTCTAATAGCCCTCTTTTTAACTGATCATTAGAAGTTTTTAACATTTGCCAGCCTTATAACTTAACTGTTACATGATGCCACTTCTTATACAAGTTTCGTTCACATGTATTATTATTTTCTATTTTGTGTTATTTACATTAATGTAAAATAAGTTTTGATACTATGATAAAGACACGAAACATATAAAAAAAAAATTGAAAATTTTTGCAGTGAGTAATGTTACTTCATTTAATACATATTATATATACATATACATAAGACATTTTTTCACAATGTTACACATGATCCAATCATCAATACATATGCTGTTAAGGGTATTTTGTTACTGCTTTGATACAGAGTGCTAGTATAAGAGTTTGTAAGTGGAAATTATATATTTTTATTTTATATTAATGTATAAGACAAATAACTGCATGCATTGTTAAAGTCAGTTTTTGTTATCACTTTTTGAACAGATGTATAGGTTTTATGGCAAGTAAATCTTGTGTTCTTTTTTTTTTCGTTTGTTTAATGTGTTTATATAATGTGTACTTATAGATGTGGATGAGTGTGTACACAATCCATGTGGCTCAGGAGCCATCTGTACCAACTTGATTGGAGGCTATCAGTGTTCTTGTCCTCCTGGTTACAGTGGAGACCCTACTCCTAGTGCTGGTTGTGTTGATGTAGATGAATGTCTGGACCCAGACTTTCATTGTGGTCAGCTTGCTGGATGTATCAATACTCCAGGAAGTTATTATTGCCAGTGTTCACCAGGTTACACTGGGGACCCAAGAGTTCATTGTCTAGGTGAGATATTTTGTACTTATGTAGCAAAATTGTGCAGGTAATATTGATTTAACAGTGATCATATCTTTTTGAATGTATTATAAATTTATGAGAGAGCTGTGGCAATCTTAACAATAGAAATATATATATAGTATTTATAAAACTTTAAGATAGCGTATACCCTTTACCTAGTGTTATCTAGGTTTTGGCCTTTTTATCAGAATAAAATATCTTCATACTATGCTTTTTTGCATGAAAATATATTGAAATAGATACAAATACATATTCTGGCACATGTTGTATAACATTACCACTGTGGCTAATTTGCACATTATATGTAGTGGTAATGGTAGCTTTTGCTCTTGTATTTTGGTTTGAAGATGATATACTAAGTATTTGTATATTCAAAATTCTCTATTTTTACTAATCATTATTTATTGTTTTTTTGCTACAATATTGTCTGGAATGAAGTAAGATTCTTAATGACCCACCTGATTGTGAAAGGTTAATTTAGAGATAAACCTTGTCCTCTTCTAATTCACAAGTCTCCATAAGCAACTAAATTCACCTAGGCAATTAGCCAGAAGGATCCCTTGAAAACCCATTCAGTGGCATATATGTATGTATATTGTGTGTATGTAATGTATTTTAGCATACTAAATAATATAATTTTTTCTTCTTATTCAAACAGACATTAATGAGTGTCCATATTCTTGTGGTGTTAATACTGACTGCATTAACAACCCAGGAAGTTACGAGTGTCAGTGTAAACCAGGGTATATTGGTGATCCATATGCATCCATAGGCTGTAAAGGTAACTTTGTTACTTGAATATGGAAAAATCTCATAAAATATTGAAGTTTCATATTTATGTAAGCTTAGTGTTTAAGCAAATCTCAAATTCAGTATTTAGAAAAGTATGAGTATTTAAAAAGAGTATATTTATGGTAGCATTTAGATTTGGATCAGAATAAATATGAAAGTGTTTAAAATGTTTAAAACATTTTATATTAGCTGTAAAAAAGTTTTATCTGAGCAGAAGGTGTTTAATAGCTTATGAATCTGATAACATCCATTATGCCTTTTTGGAAAATGGAATAGGTCAAGATTCTAGTTGGCATTGTTCAAATAATTTAGAATAGAATATTTGGGGAAAATATCCAGCTTTTAAATTAGAAGCTGTTTTTAATTTTGATAGATTATTATGGAACGGATGTGTATATTTGTTGATAATGCTATGGTAGTGTGAGTTGTTATAAAGTTTCTTTATAGTAAATTATAAGGGGTTAACCCTCTAGCCAGGTGATACAGTCCTTCTAAGTTGTATGGCATGTAGAAGGTCTGGGGTTTGGCTTTGAACTGAAGAAGTACAAAAAATTCATTTACCTTGAAAAAATTGGCACTCAATTTAGGGCCATCCTTTGACTCTGAGATGAGGCTCAAGAATAGGTCTTGTATGTTAGAGGGGAAATATGGTAGTCTGAGTTGTTAAAAAGTGTCTTACTAGCAAATGCTAGTGGTTTAACTTTTAGCTCAGTTGTTAGAGCACTTGCCTAACATGTGGAAGTTTTCAGGTTGTACCCTGAGCTGAGAAAATACAAAAATCCTAAATTACTACAACGCATTAGTAAATGACTGTGTAGAAAATAATCTAATATATTAAATCAAGGTAACCAAATTTAAGAAAAACTAAAGAATTATGGGATAATCTTTGTGTAAAATGTGGTCTGTAGAAGTTCTTTCCAAGATTCCTGCTTAGTATATTTCTTATAGCTTAGTTTCTCATTATGATGGACAAATTACTTAATATGCTTTTTTTCCATTTTACAAAAACGATTGTTCAACTAAAATTAAATTCTTAATAAGATCATTTCATAACGTGGCATAAAAAAGTAGCGTACTTATACAAAAAGAACATTAAATTATGTGCTGTAAATTTTCTCTTATTGTACATCTGCTTAAAATTACTTTCCGGCACTACTTGGAATAGTAAATACAATATTTTGTAATTAAAAATAAACAAAGAACATGTGTCAGTTTAAATTGTGATATTTCAGATAAAGATGAGTGCAGCAATCCTAACGCATGTGGAAAAAATGCTGAATGCACCAACCTGCTTGGTTCCTATGAATGTAGCTGTTCGTTGGGTTACTCAGGCAATCCACACATGGTTTGTCTTGGTAAGATAAGTTTTAATTTTTCTTTTTACTAAATGTATGAATTTTGATAAAAAATGAGTGGTCTCTTAGGTACCTGAACTGTAGTTTAGGGGTGTGATGTTTATAATCCTGTTTACTCACAAGTAGCCTATTTAATCCATCCATACTACGCAAAAGATTGTAAGTTGCTGTGTCACTAAACTTGTGCATTTTGATAAGGAAGAAACATAAAGACCAACCTGTTCTTGAATTTACTTCATTATCGACTGAGTTTGGATGGTTTTTGGGTATCCTACCATTCATCAATAAAATAGAATTATATATCTAAGGAAAGGTTGTTACTGGTTTTGATATTTAGCTAAACTTTATACTTGAGCTGTGGTATACTAATCACGGCATTGTTTTTTTTTATTTCTATTGTTCATGTTTATGTCAATTATTATGCAAATAGTTTATTTTTTTTGTATTTAAAATGTTTATTTCTAATTCTAACAATAAATCACTTTGATATTGTTCAGTTTTTGTCATTTTTAATGGAAAAAACCTATTATAAATAGTTATTGTTGGAATTTTGTGTTTCCTTAATGTTATGCTGTTATTTTCACAAATACCTTGTTCATATGTGTACTAGTTTATATTCACCTCGGTATTTTTTATAAACTTTGTACATGTCGTTTAACAGCCTTAAGGTGACTTCAAGAGAAGAGTTGAAAGCTTGCTTTAAAAATAATGAAGATGTAGATTAAAACCCAGTTGTTATTTTTATAATTAACATACTTCATAATGTTTTTCTGACTGTAATTAACTTATCACCTATAACTCAGATGTATAATCAACATGCTGTCATGTGTATAATGCTCCTGGGAATCATGTGTTGTATATCCTTCAAATAATATATGTTATTAGAAGCTGCTAATGTCACTCCTCTTTTCAAGGGAGGTAATAAGAATTGTCCCAGTAATTATAGGTCTATTAGTCTTACATCAGTTGTGGGAAGAGTTTTGGAAAATCTGATACAAGATGCTCTGCAAAGCCATTTAACAAAGTTTAGAACTTTATTAGAT
>NW_013666234.1:51360-77594 GCF_000517525.1 Limulus polyphemus
GAGTTTAATATTTTTGAAATTATTTTCTCTAGAAAAAAGAAGAGTTAGAGGGGGATCTGATTAAGGTGTTTTAGATTGTAAAGGGAATTGACAGTGTTGATGCATCATCTATTTTCATGCTTAATGGCAAGAATAGTAGGACTAGGGGACACAAATATAAATTTTGGCAAGGTAAAAAGCATCTTCAGCTAAAAAATGTTATTTTTCTACAGGGTGGTTAGCCTTTGGAATGGGTTGCCTTCAGATGTTTTGGAGACAGCAAATTTATTTGAGTTTAAGAGAAAGCTTGATAACTATGGGAATGATAAGGGCTGGCTTTAAAATTTTTCTTTTAAATTTATTTATTTAATAGTTTTAGTTTAGTTGAGAGGATGGGACAGCCATGATGGACCAGTAGGTCCCTTGTTCTCCCTAAACATTGTTATTTTGTAATCAGGTTTTGGTCTATTGGATCAAGTACTAGTGTTTTAAAAAACTAATTCTTCTCTTTGCTTTTTTTGAACCTTTAACTTACATGGAAATGCAATAGTGTTTAGTTGCAATAGGAATATTTGTGCTTTCAAATAACTAAAAGAAATATTAAATCAAAACAATTAAATGTCATTATGTAGAGTAAATATTCCAGATTTTTCATGTGAAGTATTAAATGCCTAATAACTAAAATTTCTACATGAGACTGATATATTCTAAAAATTCTTTTCTCATCTTTGCATTTGCTTCTTTAGATGTGGATGAATGTGAGCAGCATCCATGTGGAAACTATTCAGAATGTGTCAATCTTCCTGGTAGCTACAAATGTGAATGCCTTGAAGGGTATGATGGCAATGCCAACCTTGTCTGTAAAAGAAGTAAGCCTATTATGAGATTACTATCATGCAAAGTACAGTTTTTAGCTTTACAAGACTAGGTTGTTTTTCTGTGATACACATATTAAATTTCTTCTTTAGATAAATGTTAACATGTTTGAATCAGGACAAATTGAAGTTGAAATTGAAATTGAACCTGATGAATGTTGTAATTTCTGTGTAACTTGAGAACATACATATAAACTCAAGTAGTTAGAGTTTAAAGATAATTATGGTTATGATGACTGAACCATTTTATCTAGTGACTGTTGGCTTACATCTACAAATGTTGAAAAGAATTACTGTTATAAATGTATCAGTACCAACTTGTATAGTGTTGAGCTTGTTCTTCTGATCTCATTTTAATTTCCTAATTCTGATAAAATTTGTGGTTATAATATGATACTGAAAGTTAATGAGGATACATTAACTTTTTGGTGATTGTTTAACATCAGATTATTAGTGGTTTTCTTTTATAAACACCTTATTTGCATATGAGATGTTACAAGCCCTGCAAAAAAAAGGGTGGTTAGAAAAATATTATTTTTATGAAAATTAATTAGCTCAGGTTATGTTACTACACATCCTTTTGTAATGTAAGTAAGCTAAAATTCCATTAATTTTACAAACAGACCATTTATAAGTAACACTTGAGAATATTAGTAAAAGTTTGTTGTCATATTCAAATGCAGAGGAATATTTATAGAAAAGAACACACAGTCGTATAAAAGCAAAAGAAATCATAGTAAAGGGTGATGTTCTGGTGTTCATACATTATATTACCCTTCAAATATACCAGAAAAATAATGGCGTGAATCAGCATTTATCAAGCATGGATGATTTCTTATGTACAATTAAATAATGTGTAAGACACAGGGTGTAAATTAAAGCTTAAGCACTTGTGATTATGTGCATCAAATATATAATCCCATTTCAGCCAGTTTTTGTACTTGGTACTTGGGACCCCTCTCAGTATTATATATGTTGTATAATTATTGGAGAACTTATTCCTATTTGAAAAATATAAGAGAAAATGAATTTATACCTCACATTTTATCATTTTTCTATGTATTAAAATGAATTAGAGAGTTCATTTTTATTCTTATGGTAATAGTTATTCAATTGAATTCATTAAATATTTGCATCAGTTGAATATTATTTATAGTTATGCAAAATAATGTATATACACATACACACTGACTCATATACATACTGTTGTTTTTAGAATCAAATTTGAAGATTATCAGCTGAAAGTATTAGTTGTAAATTCTTTATCCAACACTTACTTTTAAGTAAATTAATTTGAGAAGTGCTTTTTTATAATAATGGTTTGTTTTTAATGATTAGCTTGCTGTTAATTCATTGCTAGTGTAAAGTATGTTATCATACATGTGATTTGTATGTGTAGTTCAAGTAAATGTGCCATGCCAGGAAAACCATGAGTGTGTTGAAAATGCACATTGTGTGAATAGAAGTTGCAGATGCACAGAAGGTTACCAAGCTCTTGAAATAGATTGTGTTGGTAAGTTAAATGATTACATAAAGGTTTTGTGGAATTCCACAGAAATGGATAACATTCATAATATGTATATACTTAGTTTAGTTAAAATATTTGAATAAATCTCGTGAATTCATTGCTACCTGACATTACATATACGTATTATGTAAAGTAATGAAACATTTTGCAAGATTTAAGTATGATGTACAGAAATAAGGTATATATATATATGAATACACAAAACCATAAAGAAACTCCTTCATAGTAGCCAGTAACTACTGAGTCAATATTACAAGCTTATGGTTATTAGCCACTATAATACTATATAGCACTATTCAGTTTAAATGCTTTTATTAAATACTGAATTCATGCAACTGACTGGAATTCAACATTTAGTTGTAGATAAAGGTTATTCTTTGAGAGATTTGGCTACTTATGTAGTGGTTTTGTGTATTCATCTCTTCCTTGTTTCTGTACATTTTGGCATTGCCATCCCTACATCATACTTAATTTTTGCACAATTTCTTTTTATTACTTGTTTTCCCTCTTTTTTTCTTTAAACAATTTCGTTGAAGTAGGTTGATAAGAGAACATTTGTTTTATTTTTATAATTCAATGGTAATATATATTGTTAATATCATATCAGGTTTGTCAGTTTCTTCATTGCACTTGTAGAATGACTTCAAGTATTGATATTATACCATACAATTGGCTACAATAGATTATTAATCATCACTGGTCATAATCTTGACTTCTTGGGACTTAATGCTCATCTATTATTAGCTGGTAATTCCTGTTTCACCCTGTACTTACGCTTTTTAAAGGAACACCAGATTTCTAAAATGGGCTTACCTCCTCTAACACAAAAGCTATCTAGATCATTGTCTGCCCTCTAAGCATTGCTAAAAGAATTTTTAGTAATCAGCACACCAGTTTTGTGCCATTTCTGGCACAACTTCCCAGGACACAGGGTTGACTTTATCAGCTGAGGAAGTACTTGCCTTGGTTTGCAGGGAATTGTTCTCTTACATTCAGCTGGCATTTTCTTCTTCTTTTCAATGTGACACTGTTTCTGAGGAAGAAAACACTCATTGAGTTGCAACTTTAGTCTCTCCTTTTTCAGGCATCTTCCCCCAATTGCCGGCCTCCATGTCCTTCAATTGGGGGAGACTTGTTCTTCTCCCCTTTCCTCCTCTAGCTTCAAGTTCTGTCAGGAAATTTGTGGTAAGTTTTTCAACACATACACTTCACATCAGGATGATATACCCATAGTAGGCCTGGTTCCAATGCCCTTTGCATGACTTTGCCATTCTTTACACATGGGAGACTTACACATTTCACGTCATCAGGGCTTGGACTTTGGTAAGTTAGATATTTAGACGTACTTCGGTTTGTTGTAATTCTTGCTCCCATGGTGGTTTCGGGAGTTTGGCTGATTATGGCCGTTGTTCACTTCCTCTTCTTAATTCTGGTTGCTTGGTGTGTGTCACTCTATTTACTAATGGTTGGGGTTGTTGGGTATTAATAACATGGTCCACTTCCACTAACCACCTGTTGTTATTACATTTTTTTTCTTGCTATATGTTGCTACAGCTTGCACATTCTTAACACTTTTATAATTGTTCAACCGCTACCTTTTCTGCCCTTTTTGTGTCCCTTTCCTCATTTCTGGGGGAAGAGCATACCTGTTCATTCTGGGCAGTCACTTTCTGCTTGGTTTATTCTTTGTGCATCTACAACAGCCTTCTACCTTTGCAACGTAGGATTCTAGCTTTTGTGTGAAAGGAGATAAGTCCATTTCAGAAGTTAACATTTTTTTACATCGAAAATGTATTTCTGACCAGTACGTACCTCCTCTCACACACTTCCCTCCTTCTTCCCCACTAAAACCAGTGTATTTATTCTAGTACCTGCCAATTCTCAAAAGTTAGGATTGAGGAAGAATAGCAGAGGGAGCTAGCTGCACTGTTATAGGTGGCACAGTACTATTGGTGGAAAGTAGTCACATGATATGTACATGTTCAGAAATGGCACAAAACTGGTGGGGCATAAAGACTGGTGTGCTGATTACTAAAATTTCTTTTAGCAATGCTTAGAGGGAAAACAACGATTGAGATAGCTTTTACGTGAGAGGAGGTAAGTATCTATTGGAAATACATTTTCAGTGTAAGAACATTTTAACTTTTGTAAGAAAGCTAACTTTAAGGGGTAATGATAATATTGTTTACACTAGAATTATAATTTTTTTTAAAACTTATACTAAGCACCAGAGTGCTTAGTGATAGTCTGTTCCCAAGTGCTCTTAAAATGCTTTTCTGTCATACTAAAGCATTGCAAAAACTTCACACATTTTTAGCTAGTGTGGGAAAAGATAAAAGAAAGGTGATTAACACTTTGGCTCTTTAGCTATTTCCCAGTTCCCTACTTTAGCAACACCTTTCAGTGATATTGAGAGTCTCAAATGCTGTGAAATACTTGATAATGGCAATTAGGTGCTCAAATAAGGCTATAACTCTAACAATTATTTGTAAGTATCATAAAGTAAGAGATTGAATGTGGCAGCCATTTTTTTCTTGACCCATCCCTAAATCTACAAATTGCAGTAATAAACTCACTTAAAATTATACTATTGATCAGATAAATTTTTTTTTTAAATTAAGTGAAAAAAAAAAAGTTAGGATGAACACCTCAGTAGAACGTAATGTTAACATAATCATGAAAATAAGTTACATACAAAACCAAAAAACTGACAAAAAGACCTTCATAGGCTTTGAATAGAATGGTCTTCTTCATGTAACTATTAACCACAAATCTTCATGTTTTTATACTTAAACATATGGCACTGAAATAGCAACCACTAAGATTTTACTCTAAACATCAAGAGGTGAAATTTTTCTTATTGCTTTCATGAGCCATACTTGTCAATTTTAGACTATTCATACTCCTGACAGTTATCAGTCTTATATTTTCTCTATAATGTTCATTTTACTTTATTATTTTTTGTAGTTCACTGTTGTGTTTTAGACAGTTGTACAAATTAAGATAAAACCTACAAAAAATTTAATAAACTTTACCCCTAAGTTCACTTGATTAATTTATATGTTCATATAAATGATGTGTGACTATAAAGTTATAGTGTTGATTGGATGCTTGGTTTAGGTGATCCTTACATGGTGATTAAACTCAATATTAATTCATATGTATATTCAGATGTCAATGAATGTGGGACACCAAATTTCTGTGGCCCTAACGCAGTTTGTGTCAACTCCATCGGCAGCTACCACTGTGAATGTAAAAGTGGTTACGAAAAAATCAGGCCTACTCCTGAAAGTCATTGCAAAGGTAAAGAAAAAATTAATGGACATGTGGTTTACTTTGGTAAAATTCTGGTGATAGAATGTCATTAAATTGAAGACATACCACATTATTTGTACCAAAACAAATATCTTCTGAATGTTGAAATTTAAGAAACTTGAAGACATTAAAATCCAACTTAGCATCAAACTTATCAACAGACAGGGGTGGTGGGTTGACTGCAGTGATATATATTAATGAATTTTCCATGGCTAATGGTAGAATGAACTTTCAAAGTTTGATGTGGAGGGGAGGGAGTCTGGCTTTCTCTTGCTGTCAGCTTTTATGTATGGGTCGGATTCTTTACAGTAGGTGTTTCTGACTTGTTGTTGATAAATGTCAACAATAAACAAATAGCACCCAGTCCAATTGTTTTAAAATAATATATTAAAACAAGTCAAATGTATATACAAATGTTCATTATACTGTTTGTTACCACAGTTGAATCTAGAGCTTTAAATAATTGTCTCTTTTTCGTCAAAGTCCAAACAGGCTGGTAGAATTACTTTAGAACACAATTTGACAAAGACAAATTATTATTCTCTACCCTGTTATTACAATACAACCTTTGATAGTTTCATGAAATCATCACTATATGCTCTTTATGGCTAAACTCACAATCATACGGTCTAGATCTATTTAACTATCTATGTATGTCTAACTCAAACTACATTTTGGATGCATATTTATAGCCTGATAGAAGCCTAGAATGTTTCGTTCACTGTGAGATATTATGATGTAATAATACTCAATTAAACCAATGAGAAAACATAGAAGGTTCTATTAATATGATGCAATAATACAACAAGTTCCAATTCACCAACAGTTGAACTACACAATGTATGATTCATAAACGGTTACATAAACATACCTGCGATAGACTATCACTTGTAAAAATAACTAAATTTATTACTAGGGCAATACTTAAACCATCTAAATCATAACACTTGCATTAACGTAAACAGTCATGTATATCTAACGTTGAAGTCAGTCATCATGCATGTTAGCATTTGCACCTATTCTGTCAATACTGCCACGACTGCTTTAAAGTTATCACATCAGCTTCATTAAACCCTATAATAACAGTTATTAGCTGCTATAAGTTAACTTAACTAAATTATTGCTGAATTAATCACTCGACACTAAAGTGAAAAACAGTCCACTCAAAGTCAAAATGCAAATACCGTATATGGAAGGGTCCCTCTTTGGGTATCAATACTAAGGGAATCTCTGTTGGTTTCATTTTCTCCACTTATTTATATGGTTAAATTCAGCAGATACTCTCATCTGGTCTGAAGTTGAGATTTTCATTTTGTCACAACTGCCTAGGACGATTACCATCTGCTCCGGTGTCAAGAGAATTTTTACTGTTTGTGTTTCAGTCCATTGATTAATATTAACTTTTCTGTATCTAAATTGGACAATGACTCTATTTTAACACATCGATACTCATATTGTTTATTAAGTAAATTCAGAATGCTAGTAGTTTTTTTATATTAAATGATCTTTTTGGTTTTCTTACATGTTTGTTAGCTGTGAAGCAACTTGATATTGAAAGTATGTAATTTTGAAATTATGTAATCTTATATTTCCCTCAAAGTAACTCTCCTTGTAGATTTTTGACACTTAGGATTCTATTTTTTTCTAATTTAGTGATTTTTACTGCTTTACCTTTTTATAATTACTTATTTTTCTTTTCAATCCTTACTATCATCAGATATCAATGAGTGTCTACTTGAAATACCTCCATGTGGAACCAATGCCTTATGTATTAACAGAAATAGTAGTTATGAGTGTGTCTGCCCTGACCACCTTCAAGGGGACCCAGAAGTAGCCTGTGTTTGTATGTATCAGCAGTTGTTTAAACTAGTGCATATACTTGTACATCAAAATCTTAATGTTAGTTAGTGAATGAAAATAATTGATGTTAAATACATTACATGTTTCCTTATATTTCTTTAACATTTTTTGCTTATATTTATATAACTATACTTAAATTATTGTAATGAAAGGAATACTTAATCATGCTTAAACTATATGGGGGTGAAAATTCTTCTTTACATGTTCAATTTTTATATAACATTTTTAAATGAAAAAATCATTTTTTTTTATAAGCATAATAATCCTTATGCTATAGGATGAAATTTTTGTATTTTTATATTGAATAGGCTGCTCAGAAAAATATTGTTAAAGTAATAGCAAAATTCAGGTAGTTCTAGTCTAATTCCAGCTGTTTTCAAACTGGTGGTGGGGGTCACAGTGTCAGTACTTATTTTTGACTTCTTATACAGAAATTTCTTGACTTTTCATGTTTTAGAAAAAAACGATAATTTGAATTTGTTATTAGTTAATATAGTGCTCAGAATTAACACCTTTTTGGCATATCATATCTAGATTTCAATGTTCACATAACACTTGCACAACTTTCAGCCACCACAGTGAGTGTAGCTAAACCAAAGATTTCTCTCTCATAGCCACTCCTATCAGAACATAACGCACTTTACTAAGATCATGTAATGCAGCTCTCACTAGAAGTTCCTTATAATGTGAATTAAATCAGCTTTTAGTTTATGATAATATATAACTCTTAAAAACTATCATAACAGTTAAATTGTTGCAATTTGTGTTTCATAATTTTAGAGTTGATGCTTTGTAAGATAAAATATAATGTAAGTTTTATTTGTCTTTTAATTGTACTAATGACTGTATAAGCTTTCTTTATTCATTGTTTCTTGGTACCAGTAGTCAGAATGTAGAATT
The DNA here is from genome assembly GCF_000517525.1 of Limulus polyphemus. Classification (NCBI taxonomy): domain Eukaryota; kingdom Metazoa; phylum Arthropoda; class Merostomata; order Xiphosura; family Limulidae; genus Limulus; species Limulus polyphemus. The sequence goes on from NW_013666234.1 coordinate 59,818, forward strand.
TGATTTTGCCCTCTTAATAGTGTTTTGGGAATGGAAAGATTGTTCAATCTAACACTGGTATACACTTTTCCAGCTCCTTGTGCTGGCATTGATTGTGGTTCCCATGCTGCCTGTCGAGTCAATGGAAGAGAGGCTAACTGCATTTGTGACCATGGATTTACTTTTGATCCAACAAATATAACAGCTGGCTGTATTGGTGAGTGTTGGTTTTACAAACTTCACTGAATACTTGTCAGTGAACTTGCAAGTACAAAGTATATATATATGTGTGTCATTAAGCTAATGTTTAGTTCTTTACAAGGAAGATGCCAAAACAGGGTCCATCATATTGAACCTCGAACTGCAATGCAAAGTATCTCAAATTTGTTTGAGTTAAAAAATTTTCACAGGTTTTATGATAAAGTTATTTATAACCACAAGTTATCTCTACATAAACCTTGTAACATTAACCTTTGTGACAATGAGTCTTAATTATCACTTACACTTCATTGTGCATTTTCTTAAAAATAAACATGCCTTTAATATTAATTTCTTTGTGGTCATTTTGCAGTACATGGAGAGAAAAATATAGCTTAAATACAAAGATACATGTCTATTGAATATAGAATATGAAAAAAACTTGTTTGAAAACTCATTAACATACTGACTAAACGTAAATAATAGATACTTAAAGAAAGTTTTATAATTGAAAAATTATGAAAAAGAACAATCAAGCAGTAAATAAAGAGACTGGTTTTATAATAAAAAATAACTGCATTTGCTGTTTTGTAAATCTAATTAATATTAAATAGCAGTTTTTATTAAATGCCAATTGTGGTTAAGGGCATATAAAAAATCATCACAAATTTCAAACTTGGTCTTAAGTGAAAATTTATGCACTGAATAATTAAAACAGGTTTATCTCAAAACTTCTCATAATGAAGAGCTGTATTACTAATAAAATCTAAAAAGGGCTATTATCTTTTAAAGAACTACATTTTAATTTCACTAATAAGTAGCATATTGTACCACAAATGTATTTAGATTTATTTTTGTTCTTGCAAGGATAATTTATATAGGCTTTTTGTGTTTCCTGGTATTGTGTGGTTAATGTTTGTAATATTTTATGATACTTATGTACACATCTTTTAATACTAATGTGTGAAATGTAGCTTTTCGTGAACCAATCTGTGTTTGGCAGTCTTTTGAAGAGAAAATGAATATTTATTTGAAAGAGATATCCACTAAGGATACAATTTATTTAGATGTGAATGAGTGCAGTAACAGCCATGGACCATCAGGACTATGTGGACAGGGAGCAATATGTACTAATGCTTTGGGCAGTTATCAATGTGTATGTCCTCCTGGATTCACTGGAGATCCATTTAGATACTGTGAAGGTAAAGTAAAGTTTCACTTTATATCTTTCTTGGTATAATCTTTCCTTAATTGTATAAACGTATTTCAGGGATTTAGAAAATCCAAGCTGATAGTTACTTAAAAAATAAAAACTTTTCAAAACAGTAATTTTATTTGGACAATCATATATACAGTGTGGTCACAAGTAAATAGACACCACATTTTCAGAAAAAAATGAAATTTTTCAGCCATATTCACTCAGTGTACAGAATTTTAATAATGGAGTTAATGAGTATGATAATTTTGACACTCCATTGTCTATACATGGAGTCAGGTCTTTGATTAATTTGTATTCACAATTTTCTCATCATATCACATCCTACATGAAAAATTGTTCAGTTTATAAAATCAAATGATATCTTGAAATGATTTTAAAGTTAAGATGCTCAATATATAATTTGGTACACTGTACATTGTAATATTTGTTAATCTTATGTAGAGTAATTGTTGTACTGCTTATTAATTAAGTTAAATTACTTTATTTGAACTAATAATGTAGAAATTTATCATTTCAAACATTTTTTATATTAAATCATGAATGGTTTTCTAGTGGAATGTGAAATAATCTTCAGGAGAAACATTTTATTTGTACAAACATTTTTAGAAGAAAATTATATCTTGATTTTGGTTCACTTTATACTGGTTTATAGATTTTTGGAATTGCGTATACAAATAATATGATAACCTCCATTATCATCACAACTTTAAATCCAAAATATTTAATATCAGGTTTTGAAAGAATGAAACCATCCCTAAACAAAAGTGTTAAATATATCAAAAATTATATTAAAGTCAAATTTCAAAATAGCTTAAGCTTCAGGTTTTTAGACCATTAATACAAACCTCTTTCTGGTTCAAAAGTCAATAACTTAAATTAATTAATATAAGTCATTGCTTTCACAGATTTACTGGATTTAGAACTTGCCTAGATGGGAAACAGTTTTAATATTTGTTTTTACAGTTTAGTACAATTTCAGAAATAATTCATTTTCAAGAATAAGTATTGATGTAAGAGCAATAAAATTTCAATTATAATAATGGAAAGTATTGTTCATCCTTCTATTCTATTAAACAAGATTTTAATAGATTGATTAGTAAACACCATGTACAATATGAACAAGAATGTACATTGTTGTACATGTACAGTGCATTAAACTCAATCTTATTGATTATTTTATTAACAAATATAGCACTTTGCCAAAAAAAATAATGAACTTGCTTTTTACAGTTATTATATATGTTTATAAGAATAAGTTAATCATGTTTTAGAAAAAAAATTTTTTAAATCGGATTCTAACCAAAATTATGACTTTTTTTCAGATATTGATGAATGTGATGCTAAATATGGTATGAGTGGTCAATGTGGAGATAGGTCTATGTGTGAGAACTCTCTTGGGAGCTATTCATGTTCTTGTTATCCAGGGTACACTGGCAATGCCCGATTAAGGTGTCAAGGTAAATACCTGTCAAGTGAAATATGCAGCCATATCTAATAGATTTTAAACTCTTTATTACTATAAATTACCCCAGCAGAATTCTGATATTCTTATATTTTTCACCTATTAAATCTTATTTTTCCATAAAATCAGTTTCATTATTATTAGTAATTATAATGTTTAAAATAATTTGCTATTATTATTATTATTCTTTCACGCCCATGAAGATTATTTTGCATTGTTAGCTTAGTGTATGGCTTTAAAAATAATTAAAACTCTTAATATAATAAAATGGATCTATATAATTAAAAGAGTAACTTGTGTGTGTATACGTGGGAAGCTTTTTAAACTTCATTTATCTGTGCAAAAATCAAATTAGGAAAAAAGAAGTATGGATGATATCACCATATGCATAAGTGAGGGGTGGGTGTAGATATTACCTTATGCATTGCAAAGGGAAAGGTATTAGGGAATAATTCTGTCATCCATCAGAGCCCCATCTCAGACATCAGTGCTTATGTGTTAAGGTTTTATGTGTGAATTTCTTCATTTGTTTATAGTCATTTTAGGTGCTGGTACCATCACCCTGTTTAATAGGGACTTGGGAATAATATCACAGAATTTAGTGATTACCCTGATACACAGGTCTTTAAAGCATTACTAGATCTGAAGTCTCTTACTAGATAAGTTGATCAGTTTGTCATTTTTGATCACATCATTTGGCTCAAGGTATCTTTTGTAGTAGAGGAGTTTGGTGGATATCATGTGTTGTGGAATAGATTTAACCTCACATTCATTGATATGCTCTGCACAGCCATCAGATTTGTTCAGAATTATGTACTTAACCTCATGCATAAATAGACTAGGTAGGTCACTTAACTGTTTTAGTTATTTTAAATACGCAGCACTACCTTTACATTTTACAAACTCTGTGAATTCAAATACAAAATGCCATAATAATAAAAATGTTTCATATGTGAAGTATGAGTTTTTCTCCTAGTAAGATATTATTAGATTTTTGTCTGAAAATAACACTCCCACTGTGACAATGAGAGAACCCCAACTGATGCCTCAAAGCATTTCAAATATATTTTATTTCCTCGGGTATTGATTTATGACTTTAAATACTTTGAGCCAGAATAGAGTCATTAGTTTATAATTTGGATTTTAGTTTTGAGCTGTTTGGTTAGCTTATGTTTGAACAGAAGTTATTGATAATTAATCTTTGTATCAGTTGTATTTGTACCTTTATTTAAATGATTATATATATATATATATTAATTCAGTAGCATATCACCAGAGATGTGAGCCCTGGTACCATAAACAATATGTGTAATACACCTATCTATTTCTTTCACAGCAAATTACTGATCATTCAACAGTGCAATGCTGCCATAGGTAGACTTAGGCTAAATATATATAAATTCATACAAATGATGGTTAGATAATGTAAAGCTAAATAGCAACATTTTAAAAAGAAACCTTTTAGTATTCTCAAAAAACACATTAGAACTTTTAGAACAGCAATGAGCTCCAAACTACACCCTAACCCTTATTCACAAATCAAAGGCTATAGTTATGAAAAAAAAAAACCCTTCAATCTAAAAAAAAATCACTACAATAAAGTTGGACATATCTCTTAGTACCATTAACAAGGTAATAAACTTAGATTTAAAGGTGACAAAGGCCTAAAAGCAAATAACTTATAAGCTTTCAGTTACACTTCAAGATCACTAGCTGTTTTCATGAAAAATATGGCAGAAAAAACAGGAATGATACAATCCTATTTGACCACATATCTGTCAAGTCCCTCAATACAGCTATAATGAATTTTTATGACTTTAGTTGGCTTAAGTACAATTTAGAAGCCGATGTTCATGTACAGTAGAGAGTATATGGAGAGTTTGCCAAAATGTGTGGTTTTAAAGTTAATCTCCCCATCCTTCAGATTTAGTGTGATTAACAATGATGAATGTAGTTCAAGAGCAATGCAAGATCAGATTAATTGTTCTTATATAAAGTGTAATTAATCTTAGTAATAACGAAGTAATAAGTAGGCAAATTAATAGAAAAAAAAAAGCGTATTTAGATTGGTGTGAGTAACCAATTTAAATCAATAGGTAATTGCTTGTTTATTGTTGTGTATTAATGTCTTTGGAAATTGTAAGCTCTGGAGGAAAAAATTAAAACTTATGGGTTCAGACTGATCATGACATGAGTAAGCAGGTGTACCTTGTGAATGATTTATTCATCAACTATTTTTAAACAGAGTAAGAACTATTCCTTCTAAATTTTTTTACAGATATTAATGAATGTTCTGAGGTCTTTGGAGCCAATGGAAGATGCGGCCTTTCTGCTATTTGCACCAACACTGAAGGTGGTTTCGAATGTCGTTGTCCATCAGGAACAGCAGGAGATCCTTTTCAGGAATGTAAGTTTTATTAGGTCTTTTACTTCTTTTTTTCATCCAAGACTGATATACCCATTAACATGCATATGTGTGTGTGTAAGTTTAACAGCAAGATCCAACAATCCCTCAAGGTTTAATATGCCCGTTGCACTAGAATATCATGTATTTATACTTTCCTATTTTTTTATAGTATTATTCTGAATTTATCATTTATTCTATATATGTGCAGTTTTTACATAATAAATAGTCCAGAAAATCATTAAATTGTCATTCTAACTATCTTTGTCTCAAGTCATTCTATTTAGATCACACCTGTTTTACCCATTGAGAGGGGAGGGGGGCTGTAATACTAGTGTTCTTTAATGGTAGCTCAGGTGGTATCTTGAGGTTAGAGCCTTTCCTCTGCTTGAATGAAAATGATAATTTACATGGGTTGCACACATCACTCTTCAATGTTAGCTATAAAGTAAGGAACATTGAATTTAGACAGTCTAGTGGATGATTTTGACCTGATCAATTGAAGATAACTAAACCAGTAGAATTGACTCTCATTTCTGTAAAGCAATTACACACATTGTGTTTGCGTCTTTAAATAAATAATGATTGCTTTCTTGTATTTTACATTGTGTTCAATCTTTTTCTTTCACAAATTCATTTACTCAGAGATTCAGTACTACTTTGTAATAGATATCTTGTTGAAACTTCTTTTATTAAGTGGACCAATCCAGTTGTCCTGTGGGTAACTCAGTTTTACCTGAATATACCACAACTAACTTGTTTTACTTGCCATTCATCAAAATTTACAATTTCACTACTACTATCTCATATTTTTAGTTTTTAAAAATTTGATTATTGTTATTTATATGTGCTGTCTGTATTTATAATATATTTATTTCTTTTTTAAATATACAAAGAATTTTCTTAGAAAAATGCAATGAAATTCAAATGTTAGAAACTAATATTGTATTGCTTGTGATTTTGGCACTTTTAGTTTATCTGTTTAGCTTTCATACATGTAATTTTCCTTGACTGTCAGCTGTAATAGCAATTAAATACAGTTATATTATTTTACCTGTATACATATTTGCATTGAGTCATGTAATTTTGGTTTAATTTCAGTAGGATATTTATGACATTTAGAGTTTTTTGTTGTTTTTCATTAATCAGGTAAGGTTATGATTGAATGTATTGAAGACAGTGCTTGTCCAGGTAATGCAATATGCATGAACCAACATTGCTTTTGCCCATCTCCCAGTTTTGGAAATGAATGTCAACGTAAGTTATCTATTCATTTTTGATTAGGTATTGCACTTGATAAAAGGTATCTGAATTTTATTAACAAAACTTGCATGAATCATAATTATTGAAATTACTTTAGTTTATTAAACCAAAATAAGATTTGTTTTCCTTTAAGTGATATAAAGTAGTAAATATAGATGAAATATTATGAAATTAGCAAAAAACAATTGTTTTAAAAGCACTTACTGTTTCAAATAGAAAATGTATTTTAATAATATCTTGCCATAAAAACCCAAGAAGTTTTATAGATAGTTCAAAACTTTTTTTTCTAATTTGTTATAAGTTCAAGCATACCAAAAAAAGAAGAAGATAAAACTGATATATATATATTTTTAATATTTGGAATCACAGTAGATAGCATTTTTAATATAAGTGTAGTTAAAAATTATTTTTTCTTATAGATCCCTGTGATGAGATATTTTGTGTAGACAATGCAAAATGTGAACTGGATCTTTTTGGTCATCCTAACTGTGTATGTGCTCCTGGTTACACAGGTCAAAGCAACAGTTTGTCAGGTTGTGTGGGTAAGTATTTCTCTGAATGAATATATAAAATATAAAACTTTCAAATATATTCTTTGTTATCACGTTTAATTTTTTTTTCAGTGATTTATATTAGAATCAAAGATACATTTTAGTAGAACAAGTCTGCTTTTGTCAGTTAATAATAAATAATTTTGTTTTGAATTTGTCATTTTAAGCTTGTTTTAATAAATACTGTCTGAAGGTTTCTTGTATTTAAAGTTTTATTTGTGTATGACAATTTAAAAATACAGTGTAATAAGTGAGAAAAAAGTTAATAATACCCATTAAATTCATAGAAAATAATTATTTATGTTTACTAACAGAAAGTTGCTGTAATTAAGAAATCAGTTAATAAGGTGTAATAATTACAGTATCAAAATAGTGTGTGTTGAGGTGTGTAAAATTCAATATATTTCTATTTAAGGCTCCAACAAAGTTATGAGAGAAAAATAATCATTAACAAAATTGTAAGAAAAAATATATCTCGTAACTTATGTATATGTTAATAACTAAAAGAAAAGTAGACACAGAGGAAAATTTAAAAATTTTCTTTTGTTACTTTTTTTAAGCTTATTGAAAATTAAACTATACATGGTAACAAAAATACTAGGAAAGTATATATGTATACATAAACTCATAGAAATGTAATAAAACATTTTATTTTGCAGATATCAATGAATGTGATGCTAGTGATACTTGTGGAAGAGATGCTGTTTGTCGTAACATACCAGGATCCTATGAGTGTATCTGCCCTCAAGGTCTTTTGGGTGACCCATATATAGGATGTTTTCCTGATGGTGGTAAGAGTGCATATATATTACTTGCACAGGTGACAATTCTTAATTGATGTAAAACAGAAGTGCCAGCCTAAAAAAATTTGGAATCTGAGTAGAGAAATAGGAATGGTTAATCTAAATCTTCATTCAGTTTTCCATTATAAGCAAAGCTAAAATCCACAGAGTGAAACATAAAAAATACGTGGTTTCATTTATTTTGAATGATTTAATGTATGGCAAGTCAGCAATGTATTCACACTTAAATTTTAGCAATACCTTGTTTGGTAAGAATTGTATAATGGTACACCATTTATAATTGCAGTAGTTGATGTTTTTTGTTTTTTTCTTTAACCTTAAGTTTACTTTGTAGGTATTGTTTACATATTAATTTTATCTGAAATTTTTCTTTTGTAGTTTCATTTTTGATTTGTGGTATTTTAATGTTAGGTTCATGTCTCAGTAAGCCAAAGTTCCATATTAGAATGCAGTTTTTTCTTATATTGTCATTCTTGTGGCTGATTTTTTTTTCTTATTTTTACCTTTACATCATGGATACATGGATATTGTTTAAGTAGTAAACATATCTGGAATTTTTTTTATCCTTTTCTTTTCAATTTCTTTGTTGTGAGAGTGGCATCCCAATATGGATCACTTTTTCTCCACGCTTTTTTTTTATTTTTTCAGGTGCACTTTCTTGGTTAGATGGCTTTTGTTTCAATAACTAATTTGGCTATTCAAATACTGGTTGAGCTAGCTATCAATATGATTTCTAATTGACCAATATTTCATTGAACATTAAAGAAAGTGTTTGAGTAAAGGTTCCAAAGTAGAAACGCTTAAGTGATTAGAATCCTGGTTTCATTCTCATAACAAATTTATCAGTTATGTTATAAAAACCTGCAAAATGTTAGACAATATCATTAATTAATAGTATAATCATAATGGTGTAAACTGGTATTAAAAATCCAATGATTTCACTAAAATATGAATGGGTGGCATCTCTGCTACTAGCAACCTCTCTATGTATTGAGCTGTATAATATTCATGTGTGTAAAAATGTAGCTGAGTGTCTCACTGTATAGTAGCTTATAGCTTAGAAATTCATGGATTACATTTTTTTAATGTATAGAATAGATGTGTAGATTATTTTTTACAACCCAGGAGGTGTATTCTTTCTTAATATAAAGAAAATAAAATTAATAAGATCAGGTGCTGATATATAAATATTCGAATTAAATGTCTTAGTTGCAACAGTAATTGAGACAATTTTAATGAATATGGTTATAAATTTACAATTTTAAAAAACTTGTCTAACTTACAGTTCCACAGAGACAGGATAGCTGTTCTGCCTTAACACCTTGTCAACCAAAGGAAGACTGTGTTACTCAAAAGTGTATTTGTAAGAGAGGCTACATAAGAAATCCAGTTACAGGAAAATGTAGAGGTAAAATATGAATTTAGATACATTTTGATGGATTTGTGTTGGTAGATCAACAACTAATTTATTTTTATAGATATTCAAATCTAGCTTCTGGACTTATTTGTTGTATTTATAAACATTTCTAATGATTTTGCACGCTTAGAACTGATTAATGTATAATTAAGCTACTTCTTAAACCATCAATAGAACTTATTTCTAAAATTAATGTATTTTAAATCTTACATTAAGGTGTAAAAATTCAATTTATTCTTCTAAATAGGAAAAAAGAATGGAAAGTTTAGAAATAATAAATATTGGTTTTTCAATATGTGCTATATGAGATATTAGATTAAGTATATATGAATTTAGAAGTGTAGGTATTATTTTGTTATATGATTACATAAATACCATTATTTAGGCCCCCCAGTGGCACAGTGGTATGTCTAGAGATTTACAATGCTAGAAACCAGGTTTCCATACCTTTGGTGGGCAGAGCACAGATAGCCCATTGTACAGCTTTGTACTTCACTACAAACAAACAAACCATTATTTAGTCACTTTCACAATTGTAATTATTTTGTCATTCAGTGACAGTGAATAATAACATAAATTAAAGGTCAATAAATTACAATTATTTTTTGTTTTTCAGATATTAATGAGTGCACGGAATTCAGAGACAAAGCACCATGCGGGATTGATGCACTCTGCATTAACATGGAAGGAAGCTATGAATGCCTCTGTCCACAAGGATACAAGGGCAACCCCTATTCAGTCTGTCTTACTCATAGTGAGTCTTTATATTTTCTTTTGTCTTAGTTATAAAAGAATGAATACAACGATACTTTGTCAAATAGTATCATAAGTATGTTCATCACCTGTTTCAATAATGTACAAAATTTAATTTTTCATTATCAAAACAAAATAGTTTTATAATGTTGTTTCTTCATGATTAGGTATTCCCTGCCAGAAAGACAGCCAGTGTCCTGGAAATACAGTGTGCATAGAGGACAGTTTCCAGTCTTTTCACTGTGGTTGTAAATTTCCATTTGTTCAGGAAGGGAAATACTGCATTAGTAAGTTAATTTTATGCATACAGATGTATTCAAAATACGTGCATGCAAAACACCAGTTTATAACAAGGGTAAACCAGAGATTTGTGTTTTTCATTTTAATATTTTGATTAGATCAAGCTGGATATAATTGTATAGAATTACTCTGTTTTGATAGGTCTTTAGAATGCCTTAGTTTAGAGAATAGTTACATAGATCAGGATAATATACATGCTATACACTAATTTATGCTAATTGATATTAACCTCCAATCAAAGCAATCTACATACTTAAAATCAACTTAGTAATGAGTATAACTTATTAAATATACTTTTATTACATTCTTACTTATATACATATATTAAAAGGCATTGTTTCATCAGTTGGGTACCCTAGCTGATAATGATGTATTCAACCATAATCCTAATAATATCTCACAAAGTTTAGTCAACTTAGGAGACTTAGGCTAGTCTTAAATATATATATACTAATCTAAAAATCCAAAACACAAAGTTTGGCCAGCTTAGGAGATTTAGGCTAGTCGTAAATATATATATTAATCTAACAATCCAAAAACAATAACTATAATATAGAATAAAATTAAAAAGTAATGACATTTAATACTGTTAATGAAAGTAACAATAAATAAATAGTGTAGAATACCATAGTTGATTACACAATGTGTTGAAGAATAATAAATTATACCAAAGAAACCAATATGCACATTCTCTTTATTGTCATCTTAAGCAAAAACAAGTTTGCTACTGCAAAACAACCTGATTATATTAGACTTATAACAGATATGTAGTTTAAGTGCCTATAAAGTTTAAAATACAGTTTAACACCGTGTTTAATAGTTATTTTTATAAAGTTAGTTGTAATATAATATTATTTTTGTTAAATTATGAAAAAGTTTTTTCATGATAGTTAATGTCATATGTTTTATGAATATTGAACCTATCTTTCAAGATTTGATTGAAGAGTAATTTTCTAATTATATATATTAAGTTTTGATAATTTGCACCTTTTTTAACAATTAATGGATGGTATCAGTATTTCACTAGGTAAATTTTGGGTTCCTTGGTTAAAGTCTTATATTGCATGAGGATGATGCTTTTAGAAAATTTAGACAAGAAAAATCTACAACCACTAGATTACAAATGAAACAATATTTTAGACTTTAAAAACTATACTTTTTATAAGATTAGTAAAGGTAGGTTTTACGCTGATATCTAACACCAAATTTTTACATCATAAGTAATAGCTCTGAGGTAGGATAACTTTAGTTTGAATTTGGTAAACATATAACCATTGCTGCAAAATATAAATATCACAAGATGTTTCAGAATTTATTTCCCTGGAACTTTCCTCTTTATAACCTGGAGAATGATAATTGTCATAGTTCCATAAATACAGGTACCAAAGAGATTTTCTATATTATGTTTGCAATTCTGAAATTCACCGTAAGATAATATTTCAACTTCAAAGGACAATATATCATAATAATTTATATTAATATTTCTATAATCCAATTTGGATAAGATACAATTGCATACTTACTAAGATAAAACTGTCAAAAAATTGTCTTTCTTGTATTCTAGTCAAGATGAACATAGAACCGATTTCTGAAACAATAGTGCACTTTCTATTATTTATTCACCATTATAGCTAAAAATGCTAGGTAACTGAATATACAATATTAATTAGAGTCTTTAAAAAGTGGATTTTAAAATTTTTTCATGCTATTTACCTATCAAGACTATTTCAGCTTTTTTTTCAATGTAATTTGTTTTGATTTTGTTCTACAGAGGTTAGTAGAAACTGCTCTACAACCAGTCCTTGTCCTGAAAATCAAGAATGTGTCTTTACGGGAGTAAATCATGGGTTCTGCATCTGTCCACGTGGTTATACTGTTGAAGCTGATGGATACTGTAGAGGTAAGGAAAATCAAATTTTGAGGGAGTGGATAACAATTAATTAATTGATTTTTTTTTTTTTAAGTGATGGTGTTGTATTTACATAAGATGACAAAGCTAAATTTTTACATAAGTTATTTGGACACATGAATCACACTGCATAACACACATTGTAAATGCATAGGCTTGCAATGATGACATGCAGTATCTAAAAATATGTCATTTTGATCTGGAAGCCCCCTTTAATGATGCTCACTAGTTTAATTTTAAATAGAAGTATATATCATAGCTTTTGGAAATAAATTCAGTGATGGAATATCTGACTGAAATTGATATAACTCTTATGGAGTTCTACAATTAGAAGTATAAATATGTTTATATATGTTTTATTTAATCCTAGCATTACTGATGGGGTGCAGACACTATCAGATTTTTAATCATATTGTTCTTAACTATTTATCACCAAATTGTGCAGTAGGCTTATTGGTTACAGGTCCCTAATAACTTATGAATCACACACAAACATTTAAAACCATACCATCAATATTGCAACTAAATTAATTTCTCTAATTACTGCTGGAATTCTTGTATGTTGTACATATAAATGCTTGCACCGAATTATATTGATCAGTTCTTTATACTGAGTGTTGTGACTGGTAAAAATATAAAAATTATACGACTCAGTATGATACAACATATGGATCCCATGAGTAATGAGTGGTATGTAAGCAAACCAATAATTTGAGGGTTAATAATGATAAAAGATGATATTGGAGATAGATATATATATATATATATATGTACTTAACATATAACTATCTTATACATGCTTGTAATGCAAAATGATGATCATCATGTAATGTGTTTCAGTTTGTTTGATTGATGGAATGCAAAGATTGCTTATTCAGTTCCTAATTGTCTGTTTGGATTTGGTTTCTAATTTCTGATATGTGTGTGTAGCTTATGTTTTCTTCTTTTTAATGAAAGAAATTACAAACTATATTAAAGACACATAAAATCTTACAAACATTAGCATAAAGTGTTTCCTTAAATTTAATTTTGTTCTCCACTAGATATAGCAGAATGCACAGAAATCAAAGAATGGTCTCTTTGTGGACCTCATGCAGAATGCATCAATCTACCAGGTTCTTATGAATGCATATGTGACTCTGGCTACACTGGAAATCCAAAGAAAGAGTGCTCTTTCATTGGTTAGTATAAAAGTGATCTTTGAACTCGTTGATTAAAATTGCTAAGAAAAACCTAAATTGTGAAAGTGTTTGAAATTGGATTTAACAGGGTGTCTATAAATGGTTGTTTTAAGATGTAATTACTTTTAAATAAAAAAAATATCTGAACATATTGCAAAGTGAATCACTTCCACAAGACTTCTGTCAACCTCAGTATATTTTTGCAAACATCTTCACTGTATTTGATATGATCCTGGAGATCACCATGTATAGCTGGACATAGAGTGTAAACAGGAGATTTGGTGGGTTTGCACAGACAAAAGTCCAGTAGTGTTATGCCTTTAGAGTGCAGTGCCCAGGATTAAAGTCCTTTACATCCATTCCAACAGTTTGTTATGACAATATTCAGTGCCAAAAAATACAAAATGAATATTGTCTCTATCTGCCAATAACACCACCAGCTTCCAAATATAAGAAGGAAAAGTAGTCTATCATGTCCAAGTTTGTAAGCCGGTGTTTTAGTAACTGAAGTACTAGTGTCTTTATTTATGCCGAGTTATCTAGTCCTCTTCTAGGGACACACAGGTTTTATTTCATTGAAGGGCTTACACAATTGCTTAATAGCATTGTTTGATTTATACCAAAGCATGATAAACTTGTCAGAATTAGCACATGAATTCCACTTACCAAAAATTATCTCTGCTTTTTCTTTTTTTCTACTGAACTTTCATTTCAACACTATCTGTTAACAAAAGTTTCATTCTTAGTTTAGGCTAAAACTGGAGAAGTGGAATAAAACTTGAGGGTTTTTAAACCAACTTGCTTTTTACTCCCTGTCTTTTGTCTTCCTTTGCTGAAAAGATATTTTAGATTGTGTACAACCAATTGTAAACACCTTGTATAATTTTGGGCTTGCATCTATTTGCAGGGATAACTTGTATTATAAAGAAATATAAGTTGTTAACTTTTTACATCGAAGTAACTTAAGTTTTTTAGACCATATAATTTAAGGTGAAAAAGTTTTGTATCTTTATGTAGCTAATACTTTATACCACAAAGTTAATTTAGGGTGCTGAATGATCTTAGAATACTGTGTATTATATAATAGTTTCATATATTATGTTTTTAGTATGAAAACAACTTCAAATGCTGCATGATATCAACCAGATGTTAGGGTTTTAGGTAGTTGTTTTTCCATTGTTCACTCTTTATGTCACAATTATATTTTGCTAATTTTATGGAGACTCTGTATCAAAAATCCCAGAGGCACAGGTTTTGAAACATTTTATTAACTTGGAAGTTTTTTATTTTAATATTCTACTTTAATTGTTTCCTATCATTATGTTTTTTATTTTGTACAGAAATGTTTTGCAACACGAATAATGATTGCCCTGCAAGTCAGCAGTGTATACAAGGTCAATGTACATGCATGCCTCCTTATGTACTAAATGGCCAAACTTGTGAAAGTAAGTAATGTTAAAAGGTTGTTTTAAAAGATTTAGTGTATAACAATCAAATGCCTTATAAATGATTTTTCTTAACTTACTTTTCTCAAGAAAGTTTAGATTTATTTTTAGATGGTTACATATGAAAACTTTAGAGTCTTTTAGATTTTTTAATATCCCAACATTTTACTACAGCTAAACTGCTATTAGATATATATACCTATCACTGTTTTTGATAAAAACATTTTTCAGAGCCTGTAAATTATCCTTGTTATTACCTTTCAGCAGTGAATATAATACAGTATATAAGTCATTTTTAAATACAAATTTAAAGAAAAAGAGTAACAAGATTGAATTCATACAGTTACTACAAATGTCATATTATTATTAATATTATCTATAAATATATCGAAATGTTTAATATCAGATAAATAGAATTTTCATTTACTATTCAAACTTCCATTCAAAATATTTATGTAAATGAATAATTATCTCGGATTGCATTTTGAACAACAAATGGAGTTTTGATATTTTTTAACACAACACACACTATATCATCTATTAATAAACACAAAAGATTTTTGTTCAACTTCCTTTAATAGTTGCCATAACTACACTTTATGTGTGTATATACAATCACTCAAAAACAAAGTATATTTAAAATAATGATATTTAATTGGCATACCTATTCAGTGATATTTTAAAAGTGCTTTCTCATTTGTGAAACAAGTATCTCATTTATTGCACACATAGATCCTTGTAACTGGAAGAAGTGTGGTCAGCATGCTAGTTGTGTGCTGAGTCAACGAGAAGCAGTTTGTGAATGTAACAAAGGATTTAAGGGTAATCCTAAGGAAAGATGTTGGGGTAAGTTTTCTTTTTTCCATTTTTACCTCTGTACATTAGTTAATCTTTACTTTTACTATACACATAGTTAATATTTTGTATAACAAATATTAATCATTAACCACTTATAGAATTTCAAAATTTTATATATTTGTTTTTTTTTGTATTAAAAATTCATTATCAGAACTGTAAAATAATAAATTCTCACAATCTTGCAGATGATTTCAACAAATATAAAGTTACAAGCAGACATTGTTTAGGACAGTATTAATTAAAGTATAATGATTCAAGTTTGAAAAAAAAAAAGTTTAAATACTAAGTAATCATTGTGTCATAGTGACTGGATCACTAGAGAAATTATTTTAATTGAAGGTTTTTTTTAACTTTTTATTCAATGAGTGAGAAACAAGAATTTTTAACTATGTGTGTATTACAAGAATTAAAAAATTTGATTAAATCCTATTTTGCTGTATTCTCAAATCTTTATTACTAATGGCTATTAGTATAACAGATATGTCTTAAATAATACTTCTTAGAATATTTTTATTTCAGGATATTATAAAGTATAAGAAATACCTTTAATTTTGACTTTATTCTTAAATTGTATAGTCTGATTATAGTTTTTTTACATAAGAGAATGAACACCTTTCTTAATTAAGTGTTTGTGTTTTGTGTGTGTCAAAATTATAAAACTAAAAAATGATATATATGTTTTGATACTGAGACTTGTATTTTTTTTTTTTTTAAAGATAAAAAAAAAATGAGTTGAAAAAATATTTTCATCCTAAGAAACGACCAGAAAGTGTAGAGAATAAAAGTTTAGATATTGACCTTCATTATGAAAAACTAAATCATTAATTTCTTAAAAAACTTATTTATTGATAAGTCATTTTAAGGATGTTTAGACTTCTTGGGTCTTATCCAGAAAACTTAAAATAACAAATTATGTTTTCATACAAAATATTTTAGATGTTAATGAATGTACAAGCAATCTACCACTGGATCCCAATGGTCCCTGTAGTGTTGGTGCTACTTGCATCAATACAATTGGCAGCTTTGTTTGTGAATGTCCACCTAGGTCAAGTGGAAACCCATATGAAGATGGATGTAAGTAAATGAACATAGCACAGTCTTCATACTTCCACTTTATTTGAAGTAAAGGATCCATCAATTTTAAGTTATGTACATAACTCACAGCATAAAGTTCTTCTCTCTTTTACCCATATTTCCATAAGATGTGATGTAAATAGCATGTAAGAGTATCAAAAGCTGACTTTGCTATCATATTAAAATATTTCTTGTTGACATATTTTGCTATAGTGAATCCTGTGGCCATTTTTAGGTAAAAGTCTGCAATGTTCAGATCAATAAAACCAGCCATCACAGAAGTGAAACATTTACATTATTTCTAGAAAAAGAAATAGTCTTTTTTTCGTGTTTTTTACTATTACCAAATGTTTATAAGGTTCCTGTAATGGGAAATTAAACAGTAATAGCTATGGCAGCAAGTTTGATGTTCAGCCTTTATTTTACATCAAACAAGCAAACAATCTGGGCATGAAGTTGAGACTTCTCAACAGCAATTAGATAGGTGATACTCCACAGTAAACATACTTGCCTCTCATTCACTTGGTTTCTAGCACTGCATTTTTCTAGCCTTTAAAGCCAATTAATTATTCATTATTATCTTGCACAACACATGAGAAAACAGTATCTCCAAGAGGTATATGTAAGAGTTACTATGTTTTGGCTAATCATATGGGTGAACAATAGTTTTGTAGAGAAATTAGACTTAAAATAGAGATAGGTTTCTCAATGTTGTCAGTCCTCACCACTGTATTTTATGCTAGTTGTTACCCCACCTTGCACAGACTGAGTGATTTCAGTACCTCACTAATCATTATGCAAATATAATGGTTGGAGATGGCTTGAATGGGTAATGAAGAAAACTTATATTAAAGTTTTTCTTCATTACCTACTTACTACGACACTCTCCTACCACTATTAGTTACTCTAACTTAGGTTCGTTCTATCTATACTAATTAATTAGTCTAATTTAGTATAGGTA
>NW_013666234.1:77605-84548 GCF_000517525.1 Limulus polyphemus
AACAAACAGAAATGTCATGATTTGTATTCATACCCATTCAAGCCATCTCCAACCATTATTAGTCTCAAATTGGGTTCTTCATCATCAAATTATGCAAATTTGATGGATGGGCACAAGTATCAATCAATTTCAAACAGGTCATGCATGCTTACGAAAGCAATGCATTTGATCAAATTCACAAGACTGTAGTTATCAGTTACACCAACATTCCCTGGTTTCACAAACCTCACTTATGTGGCCATGGTTTTATTCCTATATCAATTGTGTCAGTTGAGTGAAGATTTAATTATCAAACACAAAACAAGGAGAGAAGAATCATTTGGGCAAAAATTTGATAGCAAGCCTGTTACAGCTAGCAAGAGGGTTGAGTGAATTTTACTTCATTGAAGCCAGTAATACTTTTGCAGAACTGGCCTTAGCCAAAATGGTGCCCCAGGTGAAATAAGCATTTGTAACCCTGAACATTTCCTACATATTTTATCCCCTTTATTCAATTTTTTTCTCTTCGTTGACTTCACATGCCAGATTTTCAACATTTTCACACCAGTTCAACTATATTACTGACAAAATGGCATATATATGCAACTTATGTAAAAATAGGACTTTAAGAATCATAGAGAAACTAATGGGCACTTTTTAGGCATTCCCTAAAGATTGTATTCATGTAATCGGTAATTTTTATGAGGGGATTTTTGCACCCCCAGGGTAGTTGTACCCCAGGCAATTGCACATTTCCCCCAACCATAGGGCTGGCCCTACTCTCAGGTATCTGTAAGTGTTTTGATAACAAGTTTTTTTGTTTTTTTGTCATTCATTAATCAGGGACAATAATTTTGTGGTTAACATTAAATATTGATCAGTTTTTGTGACCTGACAAGTGTTTACTTTCATTGAATGTACTAGGAGTGAACATTACTTTCTCTGGTGACCTTAATAAATGGCTTGGCATTGCCAGGTTGTTAGGGTGCTTTACTCACAAGCTGCGGATCGTGAGTTTGAATCTCTGTCCCAAACAAGCTCGCCCTTTTAGCCATGGGGGCATTATAATGTGACGGTCAATCCAACTATTCATTGGTAAAAGAGTAGCACAAGAGTTGGCAGTGAGTGGTGATGACTAGCTGCCTTCCCTTTAGTCTTTCACTGCTAAATTAGGGATGGCTAGTGCAGATAGCAGTCTTGTAGCTTTGCGCGAACTTAATAAACACTTGCTTACAAACATGGTCAGTGAAAAATGTTTGATCATCAGGTGGTTTGTGAATTTTTCTGTCTGAAAATAATGTTTGAATTTGTTATGGCCTTATTTTAGAGGAAAGGAATTAACCAACATTAAATTTTGTGCATATTGTTCTCGTATCTGAGAATCTTTTCGATATAGTTACAGTCTGTTAAAAAGAATTATTATTTTTTAGACAAATGTAGTGATGTAGAGTGACAGGAATTTTTTTAACTAAAAAGATTGTATCACATTATTCCAACTACACATATGTTATTGGCCACTCATAAACAGCTTGGTTACAACATCTGGATTTTGGGTTCAGATGCTACTTATACCAATTATGTATATAACATTAACTCGTATGATGTATATTGCTAACATTGGTAGATCATAATGTTTCTTAAGACAGTAAGTGTGGTGATACAGGAAAACATTGATAGAATTTTTTTAAACCCCTAAACTAGCTCATACAAGTATCCTATGAAACAGTGGATAGTTTTTATGATTGGACCATGTTATGTAAAGTGACATCTCAAGCTAAAACTTTATTTAGTGCATTATCTTGACTGGAGTTAGTACATTCTAGATCAGAACATAAGAAAACGTTAAATTTTTATGAATATGAAATGTATATTTTAGGAGAGTCATATTTATGGTATTTGTGATAGTTTATTAAAATTTATCACTATATTTAGGATACCTCTTCATGATTGTATAGTTTTGCTATTAATGGGAAGTAGAAGGATTTGAAAATCTGGTTTATTGTGGCTTAAAATTAATATCTCTCAGCTCACAAAACTTACACTGCATTAAAAAATGTATAACTTCAAAACCAAATATAATCTTTTTTTTATTATGAAAGTATATTGGTAAAAACCTAAGAATTTTTATTGTCATTTATGTAATATTCATTAGGCCAGGGAGAAACTTCTTGTGAATCGAATGAGGATTGTACAGGTAATGCTGTTTGTGACCAGAAAGGTGGAGCCTGCATTGGTAAGTTTCACTTGTATATCTGGAGAACTTAAAATGAATAGAAGTAATAAATATATTAATTATAAAATGTTGTGTGCATATATATACACACACACAACTGTTGTATATTTATATCAGACTGAATCTTCTATAACAGTGTAAGTGTGCAAAAACTATTGTACTAGCAACTTTAATAAATTAAAACAGGCAATTTATATATTCAGATATTTATTGATAATGAAAGTGATTTAATTTATTAGTTAAAAGTTTGTTAGACTTCATCATTTCCAATATATATATATTATCCACTATTAGGATACATTTCCTATTACTTCTTAACTGATCCTAATGCTAAATTATTTTTCAAATAAATCTTTTACCCTGAAGATTCCTGATGCACAGCTTGTTTGTCATATATCACGTAATGTTTAGTTTAACCTCCTTTATTGTTGTAGAAATTCTGCACACACACTTTGTTTAAAATAAAATGTCTGCCTCAAGATATTTATGCTTACAGAAAATTTCTGCTTCTCACAGATGGCTTCACAGCTTAGCTGTCATAAATTGATTGCTGTTCTTGTAACTACTTTAAGTTGTATGTCTGAAATAAATATATTTTTGGACAGATCCTTGCTCCAGCTCTGTGTGTGGACAAAATGCATATTGTGCTTCTGAAAATCATATAGCTACTTGCATTTGCCATCCAGGCTTCTCTGGTGATCCATATGATGAAACTAAAGGCTGTGTATCTTGTAAGTACATGTCTTCCTGACATTATGATGTTTAAATATTTGCTCATGTGTATTTTGGTATTTCTGAAATTAGATTCAGAAATTTCTGTATTTAACTTGAGTGTAGAACAGCAAACATTTTCTAGCTTATAATATTTTCTTGCTGCTTTATAACAGCTAACACTCAAACCAAACTATTAGGTAATAGTTTTTCTTAGTTTGAATGTTTTTTAGATTTTTTAAATTATGAAAAATTTCTAGTATTTATTAAAATAAGCAAATCAGTAATGATTTTGAAGAGACATGTGTTTATACAAAAAAATGAATAAAATTCAAAGTGCACAATCCAACGGACAGTTTGATATTCTGTATATGTACACTTGTCAATATTTACTCATTATTACTTTGAATGGAAGAAGTGTGGTATTAATAGATAAAACAAGAACAACAAGTAAATTATATGCACCACAGTAACTGGAGGAATGTAAGAATAATTTATCAGTACGAATAAAGTACATGGGCCACTGAAGATGAAAGGCTTCATTTTTTGTTTTGGATTTCTGAGCAAACCTTTAAAATGGTTTTGGAGCTATGATGACTTCACTCCTGGCCTGGGAAGATCCTGGCTGCAGCTAAACCTTTTGGTCCCCTCAAAACTACAGACATAATCCTCAATATTTGCAGTGAGAGGCTCTGGTCTAGAAAAAAACATCTAGACTGCATCACATTCACCATACCTAGGATCACATCACTTTGCCTGCTCTCTTCACCACAATTTTTGAGGAAAGGGTCTTCTGTGATGATGATTTAACAGTCTTAACAGTAGACAGAGAAATCACACAAAAAACAGAGAATTATGTTCAATGTAAAACTCTGCAACAACAAGTACCTGTTAATAGTATCAAAGTGCTAACTTTATGACTTAGTCTGTGGTATTTGTAGGTGAAACTAGAACCAATAGGAAAGTTACAAGCTCCATAATCAGTTTTGCAGGGTATCAAATCAAGTACAGTAGTAAAAAATAAGACTGAACACTGTTGTTATGAAACAAACAGTGAAAACAATTAATATCCTTATTGAGGTTTAACAAAAAAATTAATGTAGTTTTGTGCCTTCTCTCAACTTATTTATGGCACATCATTGGACATAGTTAGGTTGATTGGCTTCTGTTCCTGTTTGGGATTTGGAAGAAAGGAAAACAACTAGTTAAATATAATAAAAATGTGTGTATATTTTGGAAAATTTTATCAAACACATCTTGAGTAAGATACATTCATATACTAGTTATGAAATAATTTAAAATTTTATTAATATTCAACTGCTAGAGAAGTTCTAAAATATTTTGATTAAATCATAAAATTGTGAATACTCAGAGCCATATTGTGCAGCTGTTTTATATTTTAAGATACCATGGGTTTATTATAAATTACACTTACAAAACCCATAAAATAGTTATTGACAGGTATTTGCAAATATCTTAAAACTACTCCTTTGTACAGAACTTTTACCTGGGTTTATATTGGTTAATTGTTATTAAAATAGTGATGATGAGCATTAGACAAGTTAGTCACAGAGTTTGATAAATCTTTAAAATCAATTTATTCTTTACAAAACTTAACTAGTGCTTATTATACATTTCTTTATTAGTGTATCTTGTTTATGATTTAACTATTTGTAAATATCTCGAAAGTGCATTATAATAGGTCAACTTTGTTTGCTTTTTAGCTTGCACAGGAATCAGGTGTAGCCAGAATGCTCATTGCATTGTTAGCAATGAAAACCAAGTAGTTTGTGTCTGTCAGGAAGGCTTTACTGGAAATCCTTGGGCTGGAGGACAGTGTTATCCAGGTTGGGAACTATACCTGTATTCAGTTTTTTTTCTTTCTTATTGAAAAAAGTAGCCAAGTTTGAGAAAATTAAAAACCAATTAGAATAGCTGCTGTCATTTCAAATAATTGTTGTATAATAGATTATATTGCAATTTTTCAAAGAAAGAGAACATTTCATAGATAGATTTATTTTTTGCTACATTTATAAACTGAATGAAATGAAGTTTTTTCTAAACTAGAAAAACCTGTTTAAATGTGGCAATTCATAGTATAATTTATTTTGAAAAGCAAGGTCTAAACTTGATGTCATGATCTGACTGTCACCATGAATAGTATTGCATATTGAACAGGAAACAAAACTTGTAAACTTTATGTATCATAAAATGGGAAATAAAAGTAAACTAAATTTGATGTATATATTAGTGTAAGCTATTATATTTATTTATGCACACAACTAGAATTTTACCATAGGCACATTGAAAATGATAAGTTTTATTCAGAAAAGATTGGTCATGGTAGATAGTTATTTAATTTGGTTTCATTCATCTTAAGTCAGCATTTCAAGTCCATCTCTAAATGAGACTACTGCAAGCCTTGTGGTTTTGGACACTGAATATTGTACTTTGCAATATCCTGCACAATGACTTACATCTTATTCAAATATCAAACCTTGTATTGTGGAAAACAAAAGAGAGAAATAGAAGCAATGCTAGTTAGCAAGACAAAATATTTAAATGTGCAGTATATGGTAATATGATTTTGAAACACCCTTTACCATTTATAGACTTATCTAAAATAAACTTATGATCATTTGTGTGCCTATTTTGAAATTATATTCACCTATAACAAGTAGTTTTTAAGATAAAGTACTTTATATCATTAATAAAAGCTTGGCAGCAGTTTGTTGGTTGTTCACAGTGGACTTTTTTTTTTACAGAACAACAAATTGCTATAAGCTTGTACTAGTCTTATCAGGTACTTTAGACTTAATTTTCTTGCATTTTATCTTGTTTTAGTCTTAAAGATAATAATTTTAAATGTGAGGTTTCTTCGGACTTTCTCTATGCATTTAGTACAATTATATGTACATATAATTTTTTTTTTCAGATGTAAGATGCTCAGTGAACCAAACATGTTCTCCATCACAGGATTGTAGGGATGGAGTGTGTGTAGGTAAGTGCTTACACAAATTAACTGTTCATAGATCTATAAAAAGCCATTCTAACTGCCTACATCTACCATAACACTTATGTGTGAGATGTGTGTTTATGTACATGCAATGTGCACTTGAAGGTGGGAGTATGCCAGTGGTTTAAATACGTCTAGGTCTACAGCTCTTTGCTTATTGAACAACTAAAATTTATATATCAGTATCAAAATTCTTTCAAAGAGCTATTACTATGAAAACCGTGTATGTAATATACCTATAAAATAATATTTCAATACTTATAAATACTGAAATATTTTAAAACTGTGAGATTTCAGATAATACATACTTTGGTATTAATTTGCTGATATTTCTTTTATTTTTTCCAATATCTATTATGGTACTGTAGAAATTTATTGCTATTCTTGTCTTTCATGTAGCTTATTTGAAAAGAGTTTTATTTCAAACTTATTTAAATTGTTAAAATATCATAGGAAATCTGATTTAATTTTAATCGTATTTTATTAGTGCCTTGTATCTTTTTAATGTGGCTATACAGTAAAAATTGTATTTCATTTTTCTTTACTTAGTCATGGCCAAGTAATTGTTATTAGGTTACGGATTATATAAGTAACAAAATATTAAACATAAAACGAAAGTTTTGCTGTAAGAAGTGATTATTCTGTCACATCAGCTAGATTTTTTGAAATTCCCTTTTCTTGAGCCATCATTTTGACACTATTTGTCTAAGATATGAACAAACTAAACATACACTTCAGCCTTTGATAGGTTCTAGTATGTAAAATATAATAAAATAAATAAAAAGTTAGCTAAATAAGTCAATTTATTGAGGAAAAACGGAATTGTTAAATTTTTTATGATGTTATTTTAATGTCTTGGACAACTAAATAATTGTACCTTTTGGAAATTAAAAAATACAGAATCATGTCTCAATTCAAACTTGAAATAATAGTAGTATTTAGAATTTATAAATTGATATACAATTCTAAACACTACTATTATTTCAAGTTTGAATTGAGACATG
>NW_013666234.1:84645-86115 GCF_000517525.1 Limulus polyphemus
TTTAGACATGATTCTAAATAATTGTACCTTTTGGAAATTAAAAAATACAGAATCATGTCTCAATTCAAACTTGAAATAACAGTAGTATTTAGAATTTATAAATTGATATACAATTCTAAACACTACTATTATTTCAAGTTTGAATTTAGACATGATTCTAAATAATTGTACCTCTTGGAAATTAAAAAATGCAGAATCATATCTCAATTCAAACTTGAAATAATAGTAGTGTTTAGAATTGTAGAAGCTCCAAATTGCATACATGGCATAGAACATGCATTTGAATTTCTCTCTATATTTAAACTAATAATATTAACACAGTACATGATATAATAAAGTCTGTTCAAGCACATGTGAAGCCTTGTATTGAGTTGTATAGTATTTGTTTTAGAAAATGATTTACTCTTAAGAGGTCATACTGATACAGTTTTTACACTATTACAATTATGTTAAATTCTAGAGCGTTGTGATGGAATACAATGTGGTGTGAATGCTCAGTGTGATAGAAACACTGGACAGTGTGTTTGCCCACCATTTTTCACCGGACATTCAGCCTTTCTTTGTGTGCCACGTAAGTTTATATTCATCATTTTTGTTTTTTTCTTAAGCATTATGAAATGAAAATTTGAATTTGATGGTTGACAATGTAATCTTTTACAACTTTATTTGAAAAAAGTCTTTTTAGTAAAATATATATATGAATCATTATTAACTCTTTCAGCACAGGCTCAGTCCCTGGGACCTACCTCATAACCATTTTGTTTTAATTTTCATTCTATAACTTTTAAATTAGTAAGCAAATGTTAATGAAATTTAGCACATTAGCAGTAAACATTACAATGCTTTCATACACAAAATACCAATTTTTTTTATTAAGTCTTAAGGTTTATAAAGCAATGTTTTTCTTATGTCTTTTTTTTTCTTATTGCATGTTGCCTATCTATCATGCAAAGTAATATTAATTGTAAGATAAAAAATACTTTTATGCATCAGAAAATTTTTAAATATCACATGCGAAATCTTTATAGTGTCCAGATAGTTATCAAATGTATCTTAAGAAAAAACTTTATATTTTATCTGTTATTTTCAGTAATTAATCTCTATACAGGTTTGGTAGATTTGACCAATCTCACAACCACCATAAAAAATTAGGAAATAAATATAAATTATGCCTGTTTCATTCTAGAATAAACACTAATTATAACATGGAAACATAAATGTTTAGACTAAATAGCTTAAATCTCATAACATTATGCATTTAAATATATTTATTATTTTTATCATATTGACCTTTCAACCGTGCCTGGGTAACAATACAGAAGTTACAATGCTGCGACTCATGTGCACTCATGTTACCATATCAACTAACATAAAAGTGACTTTTGGTCTGTACAAAGTAACTTTTTTTGGCTGTGTTTTAGTAGACTAGTATTTTGTAAAATACAGTCACATTACAATTATTATACATTA
>NW_013666234.1:86125-104691 GCF_000517525.1 Limulus polyphemus
ATTTTGAAATAAGTTCTTAAATATATTTTTCCTTAAACATAGAACAGTAACCAAGCAAGTAATGCAGACAATTATCTATTCTTGTTACGACCTTTGTACTCGGTTGCTGCTTGACGTAGGTTGCTAAGCCTTTAAATATTTTGCATGTGGAGGATATGAAACAAAATATTTTTTTTAGGTTTTATATATACATTTGAATAACTAAAAAATCATAAATTACTGCATTAATATAATAGAATTCCACTATAATTTATCAAGCTTAGTAACTAAGATGTATTTTAGTCTGACAAAATATGAAATTTCGAGCAGACTAAAGACACACCCTACCTCGTTGAAATATTGGTTAAAGGTAAGAAATGGCACCAAGTCCGTTAAAATGGCTGAGAAAGCCACTAGGGGGACATTCTGAGCTTCCAATTGGTTATTCATATCATACATAGAAGTAAGTGTATATAAGGGAGTATTTCCAAAAATGGAAAGAGGTGGGTGGGGTGCCACTGTGTTTGATTTCTTACATGAGCAAGATCTTAGCAAATAGAAAAGATAATACATTCTTATTTTATATTCTAGCTTGTCAATATTAGTAATTTGAGGTTTTAATTCATTCCAAACTATAGACTTCACAATAATTTAATTTGAACCAGTGCTGCATTAACATACCACACAACATGCAAAAATTAATTTTTATCTGTGTTTTTTTAATATTTGCTTTTAAATTAAGCAAATGAGTAATATATAGTTCTAAAATATGAATTATAATCTACAATTTGATACCAAAGTTATTGACATAAATTCATGAAATAGTAGTTCAATACAATTTTGAAAATGAGATGACTTGGCCTTTCACCTGTGCTTGTCTCAAAAGGGTTAAGGAATTAGTGTAAAAATTCTTTAATTATCAGTTATAAAGTGTATTTACAAAAGAATAGCATTAGGAACATTTTGTAGTTGTATAATTTCTGTGGTACATTTCCAAATGAAACAGATAAAGATGACTTAATTAACTCATGTAACATATTTAGTGAATCTCTGAATTTGTTTTTTTTAAAGTTTGATTTATGTAATCCATTAGTATGTGTTGATACTTCTTAAAGCCTGTCAATGAATACTTATAAGTTTTTAGGTTTTTAGTTGTAACAATTTATATTGACAGTGTTTCTCCTCATTTTTATACATTTTATAGCAACTTCTTTTCCAATATGTACTCCATCGTGTGGTACTAATGCTTATTGTCAGTATGGTGCCCCAAACAAATGTGTATGCAACACTGGCTACAGTGGCAACCCTTATGAACAGTGTGGTAAGTTGCATAACACTTTTTATACAGTGAAATTCTAATGATAAAAAATAACCATTTTAAACATTTTGATTTTACAAATTTAAATCTGTTTTAGCAGTATTTTTTTTTTTGTAAAACAATATGTACTGGTTCACACATATATATATATAAGAAATTAAAAGATGAAACATACCGAATTACCTTTTTATAGAAAATTCCAAATTTTCATCGTGTTCTCATCTGACACAATATCCCAACTTCATTCCTTGCTTTTGGTGTCTACTGCTGAATGACGTGTTTTTTTTTTGAGCAATCATAGCTCTACTTATTTTTTTGGTCAAAGCATGGAAGGGGTGGTCCAACAAGTTTAACAAACAAAAGTGCCAAAACGGTTTTTGTCGTCAATGAAGCTCTGGTTGAGGTGATAATCAAATACATCTGCAAAAACCTCGTTCACATTCACTGGAAGAAATGGTAATAGTAATCAGAACGTGTTTCAAATGCTGCAATTTTTCTGAAATCGTCTTTTCCACCAAATACTGATGAAATCCACAAATTATATTTCTTTCATTTAGCTTAGTCTTATTGATAATTTTCTGACCTCTATCTCACCGAATGTTAGATGAGCATCAATGTTTTCAGGCCAATGTTTTTTATCAAGCATGCATGTACACTGTGCATTATCGCCATCTTCACTATCAAGCAACCTATTTTCGATCAATTTTTTCCAAGGTTCTGTAAAAAGCTTCTGGATTAATCGGAAGATCTTTTTTTGCAATCTTTGTTGTGAAGCGAAACTCCCCAAAAGTGAAGATCTTTGGCGGCATTGACAGAATTTTCATAATATGGGGCTGGAATAATTTCTCTTTATTAAAAAATTTTTACAAGTCTATATCTCGCTCTTTTAAGTCTAAACTCAATTCAGATATTCTTGGAGAGCATCACACATCAATCCTAGGTCCAATAGAAATTCTGTGCTTGTAATTTTTTGCTATACGCTCTCATATACACATTGCTCTTTTTTGTCTCTTATTGAATCATGCTTCACTTCTTCAAAATGTTGCACTAATGCTTCGTAGTTTTCCCAAGTAGTTGAAACTGACTGAAAACTAGATGCCACCCATCGAGTATTTAAAATTTTTAAACTTTTAAAAGTTGAATCTCCAGCAAGTTTACACACAATTTCAGTTCTCTGCTATTTCTTGGCAACGTATGATACAAAACATAAAGTTTATCAATAAACACTTTAAATCTGTTGATCCTTGAGACTGAATTTAAGTGTCACTGACCGACAGTTCTAATCTGTAGCACATTGCTACACAATTACAGAAGGAAATTTGTCTTTCATCAGTTTCTTAACTCCACTTTTACTCCCCAACATCATGGCTGCACCATCACATGCCACATAAGATAAATAACTTTTCAGGTAGTCTTCATTCATTCCATAAGACTGAAGGCAATTGAGTAAAGAATCAAAAATTCCTTTTGCAGTAACATTCTCAAGTTTGAACAAGTCCAAAAATAAATTTACTGGCAAGTTCATTCCATTATCTGGGAAACAGATTCGAACATACACTGTTAAGGTAGATTTTTTACTCAAAGAAGTTGACTCGTTGATTATCAATGAAATTCTACTTTTAGATTTAGTAACTATATTAATTAATATTTTTTTCATTTCATTACTAATGTGATTCATGATGTTAATACATGCGTTCATTCAGTGAAGGATACGGCCCATGTCAATTCCATTTAGTTGTAAATTTATTTCAGATTCAAAATTATGAAATGATTGGTTTTCTTTTGCTACCTTATATGCTGTGCAAAAAAAAAAAAAAATCTTGCAGTAATGACTTTTTTGCAAGATAAAGCTTTCAAACACATTTTCAATGATCTCTTTCTCAGCTTCAGCCAACAATTTTACTGCAGCTTTATGTCCCACGGTTTCCTTGTGATCTAAAAGTTTTTCTGCAAAGATAGAAGCTGTTGCTGTCGACTTTCTTTTACCAAAATAAGTTATTTCATTGTTGGCCCATTCTTTATGAACTTTCATTCCTGCCTTCGTTTCCACTCCAAAAGTTCCAACCTTATGGCAAGGTGTATAGCCAAGTTTCTTTTTTCCAATATTTAGCCAATCATACTTCCTACAAAAATAATTTTTGATCGGCAGTCCAGCAGCTAGGCCAGTCGTTGTCAGATAGCTCGTGGACACTGGATGGACCAAGAACAGAAACTGTCACTGATGCCATTAATTCTTTTTCTTAAGTCATTTTCCTCACTTGTTCTAGCTTTCCTATTCACAGAAGGTGAAAAGAAACTTGTAATTCGTTTCATTTTTATGTTGGGATGTTTTCTCAAGACTCAATAAAAATGATATACTCTCCCAGTAACAATAAAATAAAATCATAACAGAAGAGAAATGCACACCTGCTCAAATTAACATCACCACCTCGACTGAGCATGTCAGACCAAAACAACTTATTTCTGAGACTCGCATGCATATTTGTATTTAGGCTGTGAAGGTGCTGTGTGATTAATGATATCAGTTGTCCACTATCAGTCAACTCGGCTTGTGGTCACCTGTTCCCCAGTTCTAAGCGATCTCTTTGAACTCAGTATTGTGTCCACCCAGGCTGGCTCTCACCTGCCACTGCCCAATTGAAACCTGTCAATCAAAGTGAGGCCACTACCATACATCCACTGATAGTGGCCACATCTTGTAGGTGTTAAAACCAGGTGTTCCCTATTAATGGCACGCTAATCCTACCTGATGCTTCACACCTCATACAGCACTGATGATCACACATACATGATCAAATAAACAATATGTTTTTACACTCCTTTAAATTTGTCATTTGTAACACTTCTAGTTCAGTGTCTCTTTTTTCTTCTTGTGAACAAAAGATTTGTTCAAAGGGAAAAATTTACACATTAATTTACATTACTCTTTCAAGTTTTGTCACCTTTCTTTCCATTTTGCAATATGAAAAATGGTGCCGGTATGCAGTACCGGTGCATACCGTCTCAAAAAAAGCCCTGTGTTATAGCATGCATGTTGTGCATGTAACTTTCTAACCACTCCCTCTCAGTATTTAAATTTTGATATATTTAATATATCAGTGCTGTTATCTAACAGTATCAGTGCTAGTTTTAGCATTTTAATCATTTATCTCACTTTCTTTTTTACATACGTTTACTCTTCAATTTGAAAATTTTCATCCATCTTAAACGTTTTATTGTTTTGCTGCTTCCTGATGCTTTCTTTTCTCATTGTTTGTATGTACCATCATGGCAGATTTCTATTCAGAGTTTTAGTCTGTTACACATTTTAGTGATATACAAAAAGATCATACTGATTTTTGTTCCAGGTCCTTCACAGAAATGTACTAACACTAAATGTGGACTTGGTGCCCAGTGTGTAACAGGACCTAGTGGAGCAGATTGTTTTTGCCCAGCTGGACTTCAAGGAAATCCTTTTCTGGAATGCTTAGGTATGCACATGTGTATTAAACTTATTCAACCTTGTTTCAATTCTTAAATAAATGGAAAATATGGGAATAATAATACTTATATTTAAAGAAAATGTTTTCTACTAAACAGATAAATTTGTTCTCCTGTAGATGTGGATGAATGTCTCCTACCTCCATCACCTTGTGGTATAGGAGCAGCTTGTATCAACACCATTGGAAGTTTTCTATGTGTCTGCCCTACTGGAACCATTGGAAACCCCCTCTTAGAATGTAGTAAGTTATGGTGTTATTACAAAATTCTATCCAACTGGTGTTTCTGATGGTCTGTTTACTTAAGATTTCTGTTGAAACACTGAAACTTATTCTAAAGTGAATTTAACTATGAAAGAATATGTAGTGAAACAATTAGTTTTTAAGTCACTATCAACAGTTTAATAATAATCTATCCATGTAATATAATATTGCATAGGAATGCGTATGCTTGGATACAATATTTTGTGTGCTTATAAAGGTTGAATAATAGTAATCATGTGAAATAATTGAAAAACAATTTCTTAATACATAAAATTATCCTGATGCTACAAAGACTTAAGAGCACTTTAATGGTATTGTATTTTACAAATATTAGTGAATGAATAACTAAACCCAATATCTTTGCTTGGATGTGAGCTTTTGTGTGTTTGAAGGGGTTAAATAAAATAAAATAGCAATAAAAATTATATTTACTTTTGATAAAGAAAAGTTTTAGACTACTGATCCTTATATCAATAAAAATTATATTTACTTGTGATAAAGAAAGGACTACTTTTAGATTACTGATTCTATGTATAGTCTTTGTTTTAGATTGCTTTCAGTGCTTTTTACTGAGTGTTTTATTCAAACAAAAAAGAAGCAAATTTCATTTATAATAAAAGAGTCTGTGTGTCCATTAAAAATAAAAAATAGTAGTAGGTACAAGGAAATAAAAAAGCTTTTTTCTTCAACAGAATAGATGCACACAAATTAAATATTTTATGCACATGTCCTATTATCTTAAAGTGTTAGTTGTCTGCTAGCATTCCACATGACTGAGCATGTAACTAAACAGAATACTTTGTTTCCTTTTCTGATGTTTTGTGTTACTTAATGCATGTTTCAAAGGTTCTTACTGTTGAAACTATATTATCTCGTTCACACTGAGGTAAGTTATACATATATAAATAATATGTGATCATTTTAGAGCAGGAATTCTGCTCTTAACTCTAAAATCTAAAAAAAATTTTAAGTCTAAGATGTGGTTTCAAAATATTACTTATGTCAGCCTGTGGATAATATTTTATTACTATTTTCTTTCAGTTATTAGTGATAATAAAATTCACTATTGAAAACGATACTTGACTGTGAAGTAACTTGTGAAATATATATTAGTGAAACCAATAATCTTTGGTTCATTTGTATAAACAAAGTCACACATTAGTTTTATTACTTCATTAACTAAAATGCTTGTATATAAAGTTGTTAGTCAAAGCTAGCACAGGAAACTATTATTATCAAATGGAGAAAATTTAAGACTGTTCTTAACTGTATAATTGGTGTTTTGACTAAGTACACATTTCACAATTTTCTTGAGATTGCTACCAAGCAGTTAAGTTTCATTTCCAATGGTTAATTTTATGATCAGACTAATGGTGTTGCTCTGGGGTCAAGATTAATTCCCAGCTTACATGTATATGAAAATAAAAAGTTATGGTTAAAGGAATGACTGGATAAATACAAACTCTGATTTGCGAAAGAGATGTTGATGCTACTTACATAGTGTTTGAAGAGTAGTCCCATGTTAAGTTATTTTTTGATTATCTCAACCAAAACATGAATGCATTAAATACACAGTAGAAGACCAAGTGATTTCAGAACTTCCTTTTTTAAACACTAAGATTAGAAACAAAAATAAAAGGTTTGAAGTTGACTTTTATCCCAAAAATACTTTCCGATACAATACCTTACCTCCGCTCACATAATTGCTTTCCTTGATTTGCGTTGCTTTCGATATGCGCAATTTTCGCTCACTATTAGCTTTGAGGATCTCACCTAACATCACGTGTTTACATGTGATATAGTTGCATTGTAGCATGAAAATGAGCATGCAACAACCCTCCACCAATAGGAGTGTGATAAACCCTCATAATGCAGCTGACTACCTCTCTACTGTAGAGAACAATCATTACTTCTCATTTTGGCACTTTTGTGTAACAACGTGTATGTTTTTGCTTGTGAACTTTTAAGATATAGGTGTTTTTTGGTGGAAGTATCTACAAAGATATTGTTTCACAATGTCAATAACTTTCTCTTTGTTTGGTGTGAAACAACACAACTTTGTTCACGCTAGCCTACCAACTATAATTGCATTGGGTTTGTCTTTATCTGTTGGGAGAGGTGACAGCTTTTGTTCAGAGTGGTGATAGAGTCTTTCATGCAGCCTGAGTCTTCTTTTGTCCTTGACATACCTCTGCCTACATTTCTCGTTCATGACTGAAGAGATTTTGCTGGCTTTTCCCACTTACCTTTACCTCATCCTTTACCCATATTGTCTTAATTCTACCTCAGACTCTTTTTGTGATTTCTTGACTTGGTTTCTCAGGTATGTTTTTTATATATTCAATTATTTTTACCATTAATTTGGGGCATACATACTTTGCTCTTCTTCCTTTGTTACCTCATATGACTAGGCATGACTTTGTGCTGTATTAAACTCTGGAGTATTTTCTTCAGATTTGGAGTCAGATCCTCTCTCTTTTTTTAGGCTTAGGTTTTCCTACCTTTGTCTCACACACACTACCCTTTTCCATTATTTTTCCTCTTTAACCTTCTCTCTGTGGTAATCCACAATTCCCCTGTGAGGTTTTTGATGGATGCTCATCATGTTTATTTTCCTCGGCATTTTCACTTCTTATTTGGTTAATCTTTTGCTAGAGTTGGCTGGGGCATGATGCCCTTGTTACTCTATTGCTTTTGTCTGTATGATTTTACTGGTATACTTATATCTCTGGTGTCATATGGTGGGGCCAAATGCCAATTTTATGCCTTATCCTCACTGGTTTACCATCTCTCCCATGCTTCTTCTTTGCCTCTTTCTGTCTCTTGTCCTCCTACTTCATCTTCTCTCTCTGTCACCATTTTCCATTCCCCTTCCCATCTGCCCTTCCACTGATCATAGACTTTGGTGCTATCACTATTGGCAATAAATGTCCTGTATGTTCAGGGTCATTATGGCCCATTTTGTTTAGTTTATGGACCTTTGCCCACCATTTGCAGCGAATTGTTGAGTACTGGGATTTCTGTCAGAGACCCTTAACCTTCGTATTTTTCCCCTCCTCCACCATTGTCTCCTGTTTCCATTATTTTACAAGGAATCATGTTTCTTGCCAACATTTATCCATGCCAGTGTTGGTCCTAATGGCTAAAATCCCATTGTTTTCCAGGTTTTTTTCCCCATCTTTTCGTGGATCCTAGGAAATCTGTTGATAGGTATCGATTCTTACATATTTTATGTCTCAGTTGGTTTCTCTTCTTCTCTCACTTTCCCATTAGAAATTTCTCATCTTACAGTGATCTTTTGCCCCAGGTCTTGAGATGACTGAGGTGGATATTTCAAATGCTTCTTTTCTCATGTGGCTCTGTCCCAACAAGCCTCCTACAGCAACCCTCTTCTCCTCCTTTGGGAGGAGATATATCTAGATTGGTTCATCTTGGAGGAGTCACATCTCACACCCATTTTATTTCTAATTCATTTGGGTGTTTTTTAGTTCACATGTCCACAGGGCCCAGCCTTCTACTCATCTTTTCAGGGACATGAAGCAAGTGGTTTCCCATGCTATATCTTCTCCTTCCCTCACAGTGTGGGAGATTCTCTCTCTCTTTTAAGATCTTGGGCTTCCATGGAATACTGTATCCTCATCCATCATGCTCACTTGTGATGTCTATGGATCCTTGCTTGGAATCCCATGTCCTCAACCATTCTCCTTCCTCCTTCCTTACTCAAAGATGTCACCTGGTGACTTGATACAACTACACCATAGTGGATATTCCTCATCCAGATCTGCTTCTGTTTCCAGATCCCAGCTTGATGAGATGTGGGGGGGCATGTTTCAACTGTCACGTGAATTCAGGTCATTGATACCACGACATATTGTCCCCTTAAATCCAGCTCTTGGAACATTTGGTGGTACATCGAATTTTGGATGTTTTTTAGGACAATTTGCAGACGTGTCTTGATGATACATATGGTCAACTCTGCAGTTGTCTCCTTTATCAATCACCAAGGAGACACTTTGTTTCACTCTCCCTGTTTTGACAGTATTGCCCTCCTTTTATGGTCACATTGTATACTAGTATGTTTAATAGCTTGAATTATCTCTCGAGGCCCGCAAAGATAATACCTACAGATTGGTCTCGTTTCTGTGGTGTTCAACTTGCTGTGCTATCATCTGGGCACCCATCTTCTCAATGTTTTTTGCCACTCTTTTCAACATCATAATTCCCATTTTCTGGTCCCCTGTTCCTCTTCCCTCAGCTTCAGCTTGGAATGCATTCCATCAGAACTGGTCCAACATTTTTCCTCCTTGCAAACCCTCCAATTCATCTTCTTTCTTGTGTTTCCCTCATTACAGACACTCCATCTTGAGTCCTACTGATAACTCTTTACTGGACAGCTCAGCTATGGTTTTCCCTGTTGCATCTTCCCCTGTCCTCTCTTCCTCTGTCATTCTCCACACTCCTTCAGCCTCACTCCTCCCTCTCCCATCCAGCAGTGTCATCATCTGATTTCATGTGTGGGTTTTGTTCAGTCACTTGCAAGATATTCCAGACTTTTACATGTAGCCTTCCTTCTTTCTTGTTCAGTTCATTCTTCTTACCTTCTTGTCTATCCATGATAAGAGCACACATTTCATAGTTGGTCTTTGCATCATGTATTTTTCTATTCCTTTCCTTCTATCCCTCATTTTCCAAATTTTTTTTGTTGGATGTTCATATAAGGCTTATTGTTTTTAACCAGAGCTGGTTACTGAGCAGCTATACCTAATACTTTCAAGTTTCTTAATATTATAATGTCTGTCTTGTCTCTCCTGTCCTTTCTATGCTTTCTTTATTCATTTTGCCACCTTCGTCCTTATCTTGCAGTCCTTCCTGAGATGGACCTGATACTGTTATCCACACCCCTACCCTTCCTCTCTTTGACCCTTTAGTCTCTTGTTTTTTGTACCATTTTGTGTTTCTGTTCTACTTTTTACGTTTTGCCATTGGATATATGTTATGTATACCATATTTGCTTCCTATACCTTTTCCTTCCATTTCTCAATATTATTCTCCTTCTGTTCTGAATTGTTTTCTCTGTCCCGTCCATGTTGTTTATTGTTCTTTGGCCTGTTCTGCACCTTCTCGTGGTTCATTTTCCCATCTCTTTATTGTTTGGAATTTCTCATCTCTCGGAGATAATTTTCCTATTACTCTCAAGGGATGGCTACAGCATCTCATTCATTTAGCCTATGCTTCTTTGGATGTAGCTTCACATCTACCCCTTTGAGTTTCCTCACCATATCTGACACCTTACCCTCTCTGTTTAGCTCTTCCCTTCTGTTATGCAAACTGCCATGTGGACTACCCCACTTACTTTCGTTGCACGTTTTCTTCATCTTTTGGCTGTCTCTTCTTTATTCAGATATCAACTTCCTCCTGTTGCCATTCTACATACTCCTTACCAGCTCTAAATGGGTAAGTTTTCTTTTTTATATATCTTACCCTTACAGTGACCTATTTCTACATCATTGGATCCTGCTCAGTTGTGACTGGTGTCTGTTCAGGGTATACATACAGGTCTATAATGCTCACAAGACTACTAGAGGGTTTCTCTTGTTTCATAAATAAGGCCCATACCAGACTGTACCAACTCATGGATTATCATGAGTAAATCAGTGTCAGGATCACTGCCCATCCATCCAGTCCTAGTTGAATAAATGGTGTCATTTACAAAGTGCCACATTGGATGCTGATCCTCATTCTTGCATATCTAACCAAACACACTAGTAGCTTAAATGAAAGTTATAAGAAAATATTATCCACAGGTGATGAGAGAATTACTTGCACATAATAACTAAGAATTTAGAATTTTTTAGACAGGATATGTGCTATAAAACGATCACATATTATTTATATGTGGATATAATTATCCTTGATGAAAATGAGTGTACGTAGGTTCAACAATTATAACTTTTGAAACATGCAACTACAGCAAAGAAAACAGTCTTCTGTCAAACTATATGCTTGAACATGTGAAATGCTTGTAGACAACCAGTGCATTAAGATAATGGGGATGTAGTTTGGATGGGAAAACACTTCAGATCAAGGAGTATACCTATATCTATATATATATCTGAGTGTATATATATATATATATATATTAAACTATTTCATCCAAACTTGAATATGAACCAGTGCATTTAAGGCTGAAAATATATGAGTCCTTATTGTCGAACCATTATTTTACCTATAGAGTCCTAATAAATCACCTTACAGTAGCCTAAATTAATTTAGATGTGTGAATAAAGTTAGAACATTGTACCTAATTCATTGTTTGATAATATACAGTTGACCAAATGTTCCATGATAATATATATATATATGTAAGTATGTTACAAATTTCTTTTTTTCACTGAAGGTAAAATGAAAAGATAGTCTGTTATATAGAGGCCTAAAGCATTCCTTGATTGGCTGTACCCTCTGCTATGGACTTCCATTTTGTGTAAAAGGACCCAAAAACCCCATAGGTATTATAAGAAGCTTAACTGTATCTCTTTGATTTGCTGACCCAAACTGTGCTAATGAGCCATGAATAGGTGAAACTGCAGATCTATGTCACAGATTCGCTTTTCAATTGTATCTTTGGTGAAAAAGAAAATTAATCTCTAACATACATATAAAATCATCATTTTTTAATAAACAGGTCAACATATTTCTTTGGTAAGTGTTGAATAATAGCATTGTCAAAGAGATCATTATTTTTCATTTTCTTGAAAAACGTTATTTTGTTTTTTCAGCTGTAGAACTAAATGAATGTGAAGATGATGATGTTTGTTCGGCAAATTTTGCTTGTAAACAAGGCGAAAATGGAGTGAAGAAATGTATAGGTAGGCATAAAAAAAGTAGCCAAGTAATAATATATTGAATCCTAAAAAATAATAACAAAGACCCTTTAAAATATAATTTATATTTTGCAGGGTTTGATAAATCCCTTTAACATTTGAAATGGATGTTTCTGTTTGGTTAGATATTGTTACATTGCAGTACTAAAATGTAAATTGACTAGGACATTAAAACCTGTTATAGTGTTAAACATTTATCAACACTAAATCTACTAGCATTAAAAAAACAGAAGGGCTATTAGAGCTGTGTTTTACTATTATGCTATAATGAATCTGGATGGATTCTTGGTTCTCAATAGTACTTTGAGACCAATACTCACCTAACTGAACACCCAAGTCTCATATTCTAAGCAAATATCACACTTTTCTGACTGCTACAGTCAATTATATTCACATCACCCAACTCACCATCATCAGACCACCCTTACATATCACACTGGCTATCCTCCAGCCAGCAGCATATACTGTGTAGGTGGTTTGATTTACCACCTAATCAGATGGACATCAGTGTTAAGATGACCACTGCTACCCACCAGTTCAGTTAATCATGATGTTTAGAACCTGTCTTCATCAGGGCTTGATTAATTTTTATGAATAAATGAAATATTAGACAGTATTTTATAAAACTTAAAATAGTGAAGATGAGTTGATCAGTTACATGTGACAAATTGTTATTTGTGCTTTCAGTTTGATTATAAGTATTATTTATGGAACATTGGCATTAAATTTGAATATTTTTGTACTTGCATATTGTCTAACTAAATGTCTTAAAATTAAGATATTAATGAGTTTATTTGAACGTTATTAAATTCTTAAATAAATAAGATGATCAGAAGAATATTTCCTGCAGGATTGAAATGAATACATAATTATTTTAATTAAAAATTTTAGATGTCTGTCAAAATGTGGTATGTGGTCCTGCAGCGACCTGTACTGATGGAGTTTGTAAATGTAATGAGGGAATGACAGGTGATCCCAATGACTTGATCGAAGGCTGTAGTTGTAAGTATTCAAAGTGTTCTCTATAATTTAAAAGCACTGAGAATTTTCTCTACAAGATTATGTAATGATCACAAATAGAGGCTTTGTTTAAAAAAGAACATATTTTTTGTTTTGTCTCTTTATTAGAATAGTGCATGCTGTAGAAACAGCTACAAAGTAATTTCTAGCAATAGAAAATTGTAACATAAGAGCTTAAAGTTGGCTCAGCTGAGGTAGTATAATTCACACTTTGCACTGTTTAATACTCTTACAATATTTGATGTTCTTACCAATAAAACAGCTTCAGTCGTGTTCAGCATGCAACACTCTTAAAGCTAAAGCAATGAAATGTTGAATTACTTAGTTTATGTTTATTATGCCAATGCCATTTATAGTGTTTATTGTCTATCATCATGAAATTTCCTGATGATTTTATTCTTGGTTTTACAAGTATATACAAACTTTCTTGTTTTATGAGACTTTTTTTTTACTGCCTCACTCAGTTATATGAAGCCAGACAAACTTCTAGCTACTATTATCCAGATATAAAAAAAGTATTTACATAATATAGCAAAAATATATTTATGTACTAGTCATTAAAACACAAATCATACAATTTTTATTTTACATTTTCTTGAATACACTTAATAAATGAATATTTCAATTTAAAGTTTATTACCGGTTTCTGATACAGTTGGAGGATTGCATTCAAAGTTTTGATAAAATTCAAGTCTTTCAAATTTAATATTTTTTGGTAATATTCTTGATGTATTTTTAACTTGAAATTATGTCTTAGTTAGCAGGTACAACTTATATTTCTGAACCACATTTTATTTACCTTGAATGTTTGGAATTGATGTAATCATTCATCAGAGGTATAAAAGCAACAGTCAAACAAAGTGTTGTTACATAACATCAGTACAACAAAAATGTGAGGTATTATGATAATGTTGTTATGTGCAATAGAAATTAATTGACTTGAACTGACAAGAGAATATTCGAATAAATGAATGAAAATAATGACACTTAAAATATTTCAAAACGTTAATAACATTTATGATTAGTGAATTAAAGTGAGAAACTGACAGTAGAGGTAAGAAAGAAAATCACAATAATTGTAGTCATTAAAAAAGCAAAAACAAATATTTGTGAATTGCATGTATATTATTCTTTACTGAACGAAAAAAATTATAATTATACTTCTAAGAAAGACAGCTGCTCAGAACACAAGGAAGTACTTAAATTATTATTGATATTTTCTTCCTTTAGTTAATAGATAAAAAACTATGTTCATGATAATAAAAAAACAATAACATAGAAACATAAAGGCTTATAAGTCATATTAAAAAATATAGTAAAGCATAAAATCACCCTAGCATTTTCTTTGTCAGCCTTTACCCATAATGGATATAAGTCTACTTGTTGAAAGTGATAGGTGGGAAGGTAGATAATGTATAATATTTATATTTTAAAATTTCTCACAGATATCTGTAAGGATGCTCATTGTGGACCCAATGCTTTGTGCAACAAGAATGGATATCCTCCAGCTTGTGAATGCTTACCTGGGTTTTTTGGAAATCCTAAAGACTCAAAAATAGGATGTCAGCGTAAGAAAGTTGTATTATTCTGATAATGTTTATTAAAACATTTTTGAAAACAAAAATTGCATGGTTTTACTACATAGAAGTAACAATATTTGTAATATAGTAAATATAGGCCACAGAAGAGTAGTATACATTTGTCAGAATATTTACAGTTACTTGATCTGTATATATCTTTGATTAAAATCAAATCATCCACTACATATGTCCAGTAAAAAAAATATAGAGGTATTTTAATTTTTAATGAATTATCACGATTTTATACAAAATTTTGAAATAGTATTTTACTTCAGTTAGATTGATTAGTGTGATTAATAACTGAAAACTCATGATCACTTAAAACAAAATGTAATATTGTTTTACGTATTACAGCACCTGACATTTGTGAAGATGATAACAGCTGCCCAGCTAACCAGTTATGCAAACCTGATAAAAATGGAGTCAAAAACTGTTTTGGTATGGTTTATTCTTAATGTTGTTATATTTATGATACAGCTAATAGGAATAAATGGCATTATGTTGTATACGTAGCAAATTATATATATATAATAATACATTTAGGTGTCACATGAAAGAGAATATTTGGTATGTTATCAGAATTTTTAGTTAGTAATTCTCAAGTGAAATAAAACTAGCTCAATTTATCCACCAAATTTGCCTACTAGCAAGAGGTACAGATGAATGAAACTATACTGTATACAGAGTATTTAGTTTGGTGGTAACGGGTTCACTTCTATACATAATGAACCTTGACATTTTTAGCTAAACATTTACTTCATTGCAGGGAGCTTAAAAAAAAGTTGATAGGTTGTTTTTTTCTCTGCCAGTTCCTGCCATATCATAACTAACCATTTTATTTTTTCACTTTATTCTTGTTTATTTTGTATTTTTCTTCACATCAAGTTCATGTCTCTTTAATTCAATTGTCGATAAACCACAGCAGTTGTCCATCCACATACTACTCCCACAAGCTTCTTGTTGTTGTTATGATTATATGAATTTGTGCTTATTTTGTTCTGAGTCCTAGAATACCATAGTGGAAGCAAACTAGAATGTACATCAACTCTTATAGAATATGATTGGATCTTACAGGAATATTTAGAACTAAGCATCAGTTAAATGATATTCTAGAGTGTATCATAAAATTGTAGATGTACTGAGTAATAGAAATGAGAAAATACAACACAAAACAGAAATAATAAATAATTTTGTTGCTTTTATCTGCTGTTATTCTTTTAATTTATTGCATTTAGCATAATATGTTTTCAATATGTTAATAACTTCAAAAATAGCAGCCTTTCCTTATATAACTGTTTCAATGAATAGATTTTTTTGTAGGGTCTAACTTTACAAGATAACTTCACTCTAAAACAGTCTTTATTTTTATCCAGATGTATGTGAGAGAACTAGATGTGGTCCTAATGCAGAATGTGTTGGTAAAGATCACAAACCTGAATGTCATTGCTTACCAGGCTTTAGTGGAACCCCAACAGATCTTAATAAAGGCTGTACCTGTAGGTATTTGTGATGTTTAATTAGAACTGTACAATATGTATAGAAAACAAAATTAAGATGTAATAGCTTTTGTAAATAGCAAAATATAAAGACAACATTCTTAATTTAAAATGCTACATTAACAACCAAAATATCTAGGATTCGTGTATGTGCTTTTTATTGAAATACAGGGCTGAGTACACTATATTAAAATGATTTTGAATAAGCAGGTCAGTAAGTCAAGTGCAAACCTCAGGTGGCATAGTCATAGTGCATCAGAATGTATCAGAACTGCATTTTGGCATTGTTTGCATTTTGTAGGTAGTGTGATGCCATCAAAAAATTATCATTTTTGAGAAGGGGATTTAACAGTTTAACATCCCTTTCCCACACAAAATACTCATACACTCAGATTGGGGTTTAGAGTTTCCAGGATGGATTATTCCTTGTACATAATGTCATTGAAATACAAAGGAATATGGACCAGTTTGTAGCACTGTGACCATTCTGAAAAAAAACCACCTGCAACAGATATTACCCTAGCCCATGGTAAACAAAGTGTGTCATTTTGTAACAAGTGAGAATCCACAAACAGAAAGATCAGTGGCTAAAACTGTCCACCATCCCAGGCAAACAACATGCAACATAATAAAGAAGGATCTCCACCTGGAACAAGGCCAACAGGGCATGGGTACATAAAGATAAGGCTTCTAATCATATCTTGTGTTCAACCATTACATACCTCAAGCAGCTGGAAAATGAAACCTGTATTCATGCTATTCTGTATGAATACATACAGATAAAGTTGCTTAATGAGTGCTTATGGACTTCTGTGTGATTGAACCATCATGTTTTTGACATGAAACATAACAGGCTGTTGTCAAGATGCATGATCATCATATAGAGGATGACTGTATTTGGCAACATGTACTATAACAGGGTAGTGAGGTTCAAAAGTCATTCTAATATAATGTACTCAGACCTCTTTATGTATCTGTAGAAAGTTTATTAATATAACTGAGATGCATATATATGTAATGATTTGAAGAGGTACTGTGCTTTAGTATAGATCTAATTGATAGATGTTGTTACGTATAACAATTTCAAATAGCCTAAAACTGAGTTAAATTGTACTTTGGATTTAGTAGTTAAATAAATGCCAATATATATCCAATTTATGATATTTGCCAACAAGATTGATACACACTGTCTTCGTTTTTAACACAAATACGTTTTGATATACAAACTTCAATACAATTTACAATAACAGTTATCACAAATAATTATTACAAACAATGACATATATATACAAAAGTTCCACAAACTTGCAAGCAATACAGTCATCTTTCTAGGTACAATTCACTTAATAAGGAGCTAGCTAGCTCT
The DNA here is from genome assembly GCF_000517525.1 of Limulus polyphemus. Lineage (NCBI taxonomy): Eukaryota > Metazoa > Arthropoda > Merostomata > Xiphosura > Limulidae > Limulus > Limulus polyphemus. The sequence continues at coordinate 103,509 of NW_013666234.1, forward strand.
GTGGTTTTCACTGATAACATGCCGATGGCATTAGGTAATGTTTTCCTAAAAGTACTAATGTCTGATGTGAATTCACTGAAGTTGAATGGTTTGTTATGTTCAAAATTTATAAATGTTCCTGGTCAAACATCTTAAGTTTCCTGATTAATTCTTTCAACACGGGCTCAGTCCCTAGGACTGACCTCGTAACCATTTTATGCTTATTATACTTTTCATGCTATAACTTTTAAATTAGTAAGCGAATGTAACGAAATTTGGCACATTAGCAGTAAACATTACAATGCTTTCATATGCAAAATATCAGATTTGTTTATTAAGATTTATAAAGCAATGTTTTTCTTGTATCTTTTTTTTTCTTATTGCATGTTGCCTATCTATCATGCAAAGTAATATTAATTTCAAGATTAAAAATACTTTTATGCATTCGAAAATTTTCAAATTTCACAAATGCAAAATCTTTATAGGTTTTTTCTTAAGAAACATTTGATAACTATCTGGACATTATATTTATCTGTTATTTTCAGTAACGAATCTCTGTACGGGTTCGACAGATTTGACTGATCTCGTAACCACAATAAAAAATTAGGAAATAAATATAAATTATGCTTCTTTCATTCTAGAATGACAACAAATAATAACATGAAAACATAAATATTTAGACGAAATAGCTTAAATCTCATAACTTTATATATTTATACATAACTTTATACATTTTCAAATGATTCTTAATAAAAAAAAACTTTATATTTTATTGGTTATTTTCACTAATGATTATCTGTACAGGTTCAGATTTGACTGATCTTGTAACCACCATAAAACATTTGGAATATAAATTATGCCACTTTCCTTCTAGAATGACAACAAACTAACACAAAAACATAAATATTTAGACGAAATAGCTTAAATCTCATAACTTTATATATTTATACATAACTTTATACATTTTCAAATGATTCTTAATAAAAAAAAACTTTATATTTTATTGGTTATTTTCACTAATGATTATCTGTACAGGTTCAGATTTGACTGATCTTGTAACCACCATAAAACATTTGGAATATAAATTATGCCACTTTCCTTCTAGAATGACAACAAACTAACACAAAAACATAAATATTTAGACTAAATAGCTTAAATCTCATAACATTATACATTTAAATATATTTATTATTTTTATCATATT
>NW_013666234.1:105611-112078 GCF_000517525.1 Limulus polyphemus
TATCATATTGACGTTTCAACCGTGCCTGGCTAACAATACAGAAGTTACAATGATGTGGCTCATGTGCACTCATGTTACCATATCAAATAACATAAAACTGACCTTTGGTCTGTGCAAAGTAACTTTTCTTGGCTGTGTTTTAGTAGACTAGTATTTTGTAAAATACAGTCACGTTTCAGTTATTATACATTATATATGTATATAGATTGTTGCTATTTTGAAAGAACTTGTTAAAGTTATTTTTCCTAAAACATAGAATAGTAAATAAAGAAGTAAAGCAAACAAATATCTTTTCTAGTTATGACCTTTGTACTCGGTTGCTGCTTGACATAGGTTGCTAAACCTTTAAAAAATTTGCATGTGGAGGATATGAAACAAAATAATTTTTTTAGGTTTTATATATACATTTGAATAACTAAAAAATCATAAATTACTACATCAGTACCATTAGAATTCCACTATAATATATCAAGTTTAGTTACTAAGATATATTTTAGTCTGAAAAAATATGAAATTTCGAGCAGACTAAAGACACACCTAACCTCGTTGAAATATTGGTTCAAAAAAAAGAATTGGCTGAGAAAGCCACTAAGGGGACATTCTGAGCTTCCAATTGGTTATTCATATCATATATATATATAGAAATAAGTGTATAAAAGGGAGCATTTCTAAAAATGGAAACAGGAGGGCAGGGTGCCACTGTGTTTTATTTATTACATGAGCAATATCTTAGAAAATAGAAAAGATAATACATTCTTATTTTATATTCTAGCTTGTCAATATTGGTAATTTGAGGTTTTAATTTGTATGAAACTATAGACATAGTATTTTGACTTCACAAACATCTAATTTGAACCAGTGCTGCATTCAACATACCATATGACACACAAAAATCGATGTTTGCCTGGGTTTTTTTAATATTTGCTTTTAAATTAACAAATTGAGTAATGTATAGTACTAAAATTTGAATTATAATCTATAGTTTGATACCAAAGTTATTGACATAAAATCATGAAATAGTTGTTCAATAAAATTTTGAATGCAAGTCAACAAATGATATGACATGGCCTTTCACCCATGACCCATCTCGAAAGGGTTAATAAGTATTATAACAATCACAGTTATAGCTTCCGAAGTTTATAGCACACCAACTATAGCAAACCAATAATAGATACTGTTTTTAGGCATGTCGTGTTGGTTATAATTATAGGTGTGTGGATAGTTTCTCGAAATTTCAGTTATGCAACAATACAAATGCTACAATAGCATTTATGTACACATATATATTGTTGATTCTTATATTCAAGAATCTTCTACAATTTTAGAGAATATGCAAGAGTTTTGCGATACATATTTAACAGTATAATTTATGTACATTTCTAAATATAAATTTAATTTAAACAAACATCGATATTAAAATACATATATAATAATAAATCCATCACAATGTACATTTAAATCTTCATGTGTGTATCTTATATTCTTCACAATGATCAAAGACAAACCTTCACAAAAATATCTGGTATTTAAAATGTAACTTAATAGGTTTAAAGTATTGAAAAAAGGAAAACAAAAATAGAATGAATTATAATTAAAGTTGTAAGAACTGCTTACTCTGAATATTTAGATGTTCTGTAGACAATTATCTTTCTGAATATTTATTAATAAATGTTTGTCACTATGTAGCTGTTCCAGAAGACAAGTGTCAAAAGAATGATGACTGTTCTGAAACAAAATTATGCCAGTCTACTGAATCAGGAATAAAAGACTGTATTGGTAAATGAGCTTTTACATTCTCATACTGCTTCTACAATAAGATAAGGTTGTTTTATTTTACCTAAAATATAATACATCTTAAAAGTTTTATTGTTAAAGTAATAAAATATTCAAAATGTCTACTTGTACAAGAATAATGAGTGAACATTTTAATTAGAGAAATAACATTAGCCTGTACTTTTCAGATGTCTGTGCCAAAAGGAAATGTGGTCCAAATTCACAGTGTCTTGGTTTGGGACACACTTCAATTTGTGAATGTTTTCCTGGATTCTCAGGCATTCCAGATGACCTTGTAAATGGTTGCCAACGTGAGTTGCTTCAAATGTCTCTGCAATTTTAATTTTTCAAAAATAATATAACAAGTTGACTTAGTCCATTTTATTGAGACACACTTGTATACTTTTACATAAAAACTTTCAAACTTTAACAAGAAAATAGGTGATATAGTAAAATAGTTTGATTTTTATGATTAGCAAAAGCACCACTAACAGATGAAGGTTAAAATCATAAATATGTCTAAGTGACAATAAAGTATGAGCAATTTGATTAAAAATTGCTTTGCATTAATAAAATCTGCAGACTTACACCACTAGAATCCGGGTTTTGATACCAGTGTTGGGCTGAGCAGAGATAACCCATTGTGTTGCTTTGTGCTTAATTACAAACATACAAAAGCATTCATAAAACAAGTGTTTGGGTAATTGTTGTACTATTTAAAATTGAATATTTTCAAGCATAGTCCATGTGAAAATAGCCTATAAAAACACCTCTAAGATATTGAAATAATGATAAGGAGGATTTTGTCACATAACATTGGTTTGAAGACAGAGAGATACTTTATGTATAAGTGTAAATCATAGTTATGTGCTTTAATAGGATATATTTCAATTAGAGATTACACTTTAAGTGAGAGTGAGAAAGACTTTTCAATGCTGCCTTGAATTATATTTAGTAAAAGATAAATATAACAAAGTAACACATAAATCAAGCTGAGTTAAAACTAAATGCTATAGAGTTTTTTTTTAAAGGTAAATTGCTTTAGGTAATGATCATTATTTTTGTATTCTGTATCTGTATGTTACTTGGTTAAATATAACAGTGACAGTAACAAATTAAGGGTATTTCATGTCAAGCTGAATGAAACTAGCTCTATTTTCTAAATTTCTTTTTTCCATGCAACTGATTACTTTTCTGTTTAAAAAAAACATTTGAATTAAGTATGTTTATGGAGGTTTATGAATAATTAAATATGCATCTTATCATATACAGGTGATATTTGCACAACAGATAATGATTGCCCAGCCAGTCAAACATGTGAAAGGGAAACTCCACAGAAAATTAAAAACTGTATTGGTTAGTATTAAAATTTTATGTCTTAAAATATGTTTTATATTTTAGAAAAGGAATAAAATTGGTGTTCTTTTTAATTTATGTACCAAAAATCATATTCCCTTATTATGTTCTGTTTTCTTTTCTCCACATTATGTGAATTCTAAGATGAGACAGAGAGCCATTGTAGATGGTGATGCATGGTAACTAACATACAGTTTATCTATGATAGCTTTAAAACTTTTCACTCTGGATACTTCATTTACTTGATCATGCACAGAGAGTTTCAGTCTGTGGTTAGATCAATTCCATGTGACAATCATAGCAGATTTGTCTTTCATGGTACCACTATTTTTATCAAACATTGCTGCACCATGACAGGCCAGGTGGCCTTTTAAAAATCATCAGTGAATCTTAAAGCTTTCACAGTGCCCATTAAAACATTTAAAATACTATTAGCACTTGCATCTGAAAGTTGAGCTAATTCTAGGAACAGATTAACAGTATTTTCTATGTAAAAGTCATCAAGAAATGCATGGTTCAGTACATTGGTCTCATCAATTAGGATAGAAACTTTTGACTTAGTCTCATGCAGTTACATTGCACAACAGTTTTTTTTGTCGTTTCTATTGAAATATGATTAATAATACTTACACAGGCAACTTTTTAATGAAGTATTTGGCCTATATAAAATCTATTTAGTTGTTGGATATTGACTTTAAAATCATGAAATGATTTATTCCACTTAACTAATTGTAGGAAAACATAATCACTGAGTGTAATTTTAAACTGCTGTCATGCAGTTTTACTTAAGTCCTTTTACTTTTGGCAGTTTCAGTAATTTTTAGAATTGTTTTATAAGCTGCACTGTCTCTGTGCAGATATGTTTTCTTTTTTCCTCAGTGCATTTTGTTGGCATGACTACACTGCCATGAAGGCTTATCTCACACCTTGTCCACTTTGTTGAGCTGTCTTTACATCACTGTGAAGGTTTATCTCACACCTTGTATATACTTTGTTGGACTGACTTTGAAGGCTTTGAATTACTATGAAGGCTTATCTCACTCACACCTTGTTGACCTGACTTTACTATAAAGGCTTATCTCACACCTTGTCCACTTTGTTATCTTAACTTTATACTGCTATGAAGGCTTACCTCACATGTTAGGCTGACTTTATACTACTTTGAAGATATATCTCACATCTTTTCTACTAAATTTTTTTGGGCTTAATATTCCTACTTTAAAATAAGCAGCATTCAGGTTTTCCATTTTCCACAACTAGTCATTCATTTGTTTTGCTTTTTTTTTATATAAATCAAATTTATTTTGGAGAATCCATCATTCAATAAACCACTGTTTTTTAAAAGTTCTTCATTACTCACCAGATTTGATGAATCCATTTGGTATCACTGGAACTGGAGCCTGTTTGTCATCATTAACGTTCTCAACATCATGATCTTTAAAATTTTGTTATATTTGATTCTCACACACCTTTTTAAAAAATAAAAAGTTATTTTCTTACTGAAGTTCTATTTTTTTTTATCAAAATATAATTCATTAAAAATAACACTTTGCCCATCACTCTTGTAAATTAATCAGCAGTTGCAAAATACAGACGTAAACATCAGTTGGAATTTTTGTGGAAGATTTCATCTATCTAGGTATTTTGTTGTGCAAACGTAATTTTCATTAAATAACTTAAATCTTTAGATTTTCTTACATTTAGATATGTATTAGCTGTCTTACAATAAAGCAATATCTTTTCAGATGTTTGTAAGGAGAAGCAGTGTGGTCCTAATGCTGAGTGCATAGCCTCTAACCATCAAGCTCAATGTAAATGTAAATCTAATTTTGAAGGTGATGGTGATAATGTGATAGAGGGTTGCAAGCGTAAGTAATTGCATGATTTTCATCTTTTTTATTGTTATCTGAAAATGTTTAAATACAGAATTAAATTGCTGTTATATAATAAATTATTATTCTTTATGTAAAATTTTAGTTTTTTGCCATTATTTCTTAAAGAAGTGAAAAATACCACACATCCAGGTTTAAATATATATTAAGATTCAAGAGATACTTCACATGAGCATTTGGAATTTTTGGACTCAGTTTAGAAATATAGTTCTCTTAGGAATAGTTAAGTATCACATTTCTTAGAGTTATGAAATTTGAGGCTAGTCTTTCATTATCATATTTTATACCTCTTTATTTAAATGTTATTTTTAAAGTCTGGGTATTATTTCAAATTGTAGATACAACTAATTATTGTAATTGTTATATTCTAATGTTTTTTTGCATTTTTCCAATTCATTTGTGTTTATAAACACTATATTTTTTAATTGCAGTAAGTAACAGTACCATTTTTGTATATCTATTTTAAATTTGTTCATACCGTAGATATCCAAATAAGGATACACACTTAGAAAATTGTTCCTACACTTGCATATATATTTCGCAGTTGCATCAGTAAGTAGTTGTATAACTTGTTTAGGGCAGTGAGCATATGCAGTTAGAAAGAAAATATGTAGCTTGATATGCCTTAATAAGCATATGTTTAGAAGACTGTTTTAATACACAGCTAGAAATCTCAAGTTATTTTGCAATATACTGGCATTTTTGGAAATTACAATGCTTTAAACACAGTTATGCAGAACAATGGAGTCATTTCAAATGTTTATTCACTCTTCTTTCATTCCTTATTAAACAAAATGACAAATGTCCTTTCCACTGTGCTATCTTCCAAAAAATGCATTGTTTCTGCATTGCAAAGGGTATTGATTCCTAACCCCTGTCACATCTACTGTACTTCATTAATGCACACAGCTTATCTATCAGTGATAAGTAATACTGAAAAATGTACAGAAATGCCTTGATCATATTTGATGAGACATCAAAGTCAACTGCTGTTGTTAATATACCATTTGTTTATAGCCAAGTACTATCATGACTGTTACACAAGTAGTTAGCATTTTATGACCTGGTGTTGTTTTTGTTTGAAATATATCATTGTGTTTAAACTTTGTTTTTCAATTTTTGAGATGTGCATCTAATAGTTACTAGCTGTAATGAAGTGTATTTTAATGTTTTATAAATAATTTTTGAAATTAATAAGCTTCTTATTAGAAAAATGTCCATATATTATATTGATGTTTAGAGTTTTTCTAATTTGGAGTTGTTTTTACAGCTGTTGATAAATGCAAAACTAATGGAGATTGTCCAGATAAAGATATTTGCAAACTCAATCAAAATGGAATTAAAGATTGTATATGTAAGTATTAAATTCTTTATGTGATATTCTAGTTGCATATATGAAGGTATAAAAAAATGCTGTTTGATAGAGAATATGAATTGAAAGGAATC